>NW_026712214.1:109846-198465 GCF_030504385.1 Musca domestica
CTCTAATATAGTTTTGTATTTAGTTAAACAAAGAGTAACAGCCTTCATTTCAAGAATTGGAAATTTTCCTGAAAATTGACTAGGCCTTCAACTTCAAACGATCGCAAATATCTCGGAAACTTAAGACTTAGGACTCTGGGAATGGTTCCATTGTGTCGAGGAACATTTTTTACACTAAAAACAAAGCTCTAATATTAGATGTAGTTTATTTCTAACAAAAGAATACAGCCTTAATTTCAGAAGTTGGAAATTTTCCTGAAAATTGACTAGTGCCCTTCAACTTCAACGATCGCAAATATCTCGGAAACTAATAGACTTAGGACTCGGGAATGGTTCCATTGTGTCGGAGGAACATTTTTTACATTAAAAACAGCTCTAATATTAGAGTATTTTATTTTAACAAAGAGATAACAGCCTTCATTTCAAGAAGTTGGAAATTTCCTGAAATTGACTAGTGCCCTTCAACTTCAACGATCGCAAATATCTCGGAAACTAATAGACTTAGGACTCTGGGAATGGTTCCATTGTGTCGAGGACATTTT
The DNA here is from genome assembly GCF_030504385.1 of Musca domestica. Taxonomy (NCBI): domain Eukaryota; kingdom Metazoa; phylum Arthropoda; class Insecta; order Diptera; family Muscidae; genus Musca; species Musca domestica. The sequence continues at coordinate 110,389 of NW_026712214.1, forward strand.
TTACACTAAAAACAGCTCTAATATTAGTTGTATTTTATTTAAACAAAGAGAATACAGCCTTCATTTCAAGAAGTTGGAAATTTTCCTGAAAATTGACTAGTGCCTTCAACTTCAAACGATCGCAAATATCTCGGAAACTATAGACTTAGGACTCTGGGAATGGTTCCATTGTGTCGAGGAACATTTTTACACTAAAACAGCTCTAATATTAGTTGTATTTTATTTAAACAAAGAGAATACAGCCTTAATTTCAAGAAGTTGAGAATTTGCCTGAAATTGACTAGTGTCCTTCAACTTCAAACGATCGCAAATATCTCGGAAACTAATAGACTTAGGACTCTGGGAATGGTTCCATTGTGTCGAGGAACATTTTTTACACTAAAAACAGCTCTAATATCTAGTGTATTTTATTTAAACAAGAGAATAACAGCCTTAATTTCAAGAAGTTGGAAATTTGCCTGAAAATTGACTAGTGTCCTTCAACTTCAAACGATCGCAAATATCTCAAGGAAACTAATAGACTTAGGACTCTGGGAATGGTTCCATTGTGTCGAGGAACACTTTTTACACTAAAAACAGCTCTAATATTAGATTGTATTTTATTTAAACAAGAGATACAGCCTTCAATTTCAAGAAGTTGGAAATTTCCTGAAAATTGACTAGTGTCCCTTCAACTTCAAACGATCGCAAATACTCGGAAACTAGAGACTTAGGACTCTGGGAATGGTTCCATTGTGTCGAGGAACTTTTTACACTAAAAACAGCTCTAATATTAGTTGTATTTTATTTAAACAAAGAGATAAAGCCTTCATTTCAAGAAGTTGGAAATTTTCCTGAAAATTGACTAGTACTTCAACTTCAACGATCGCAAATATCTCGGAAACTAAAGACTTAGGACTCTGGGAATGGTTCCATTGTGTCGAGGAACATTTTTTACACTAAAAACAGCTCTAATATTAGTTGTATTTTATTTAAACAGAAGAGAATACAGCCTTCAATTTCAAGAAGTTGGAATTTTCCTGAAAATTGACTAGTGCCCTTCAACTTCAAACGATCGCAAATATCTCGGAAACTAATAGACTTAGGACTCTGGGAATGGTTCCATTGTGTCGAGGAACATTTTTACACTAAAAACAGCTCTAATATTAGTTGTATTTATTTAAACAAAGAGATACAGCCTTCATTTCAAGAAGTTGGAAATTTTCCTGAAAATTGACTAGTGCCCTTCAACTTCAAACGATCGCAAATATCTCGGAAACTAATAGACTAGGACTCTGGGAATGGTTCCATTGTGTCGAGGAACATTTTTTACACTAAAAACAGCTCTAATATTAGTTGTATTTTATTTAAACAAAGAGAATACAGCCTTCATTTCAAGAAGTTGGAAATTTCCTGAAAATTGACTAGTGCCTTCAACTTCAAACGATCGCAAATATCTCGGAAACTAATAGACTTAGGACTCTGGAATGGTTCCATTGTGTCGAGGAACATTTTTACACTAAAAACAGCTCTAATATTAGTTGTATTTTATTTAAACAAAGAGAATACAGCCTTCATTTCAAGAAGTTGGAAATTTCCTGAAAATTGACTAGTGCCCTTCAACTTCAAACGATCGCAAATATCTCGGAAACTAATAGACTTAGGACTCTGGGAATGGTTCCATTGTGTCGAGGAACATTTTTTACACTAAAAACAGCTCTAATATTAGGTGATTTATTTAACAAAGAGATAACAGCCTTCATTTCAAGAAGTTGGAAATTTTCCTGAAAATTGACTAGTGCCTTCAACTTCAAACGATCGCAAATATCTCGGAAACTAAAGACTAGGACTCTGGGAATGGTTCCATTGTGTCGAGGAACATTTTTTTACACTAAAAACAGCTCTAATATTAGTTGTATTTTATTTAAACAAAGAATACAGCCTTCATTTCAAGAAGTTGGAAATTTTCCTGAAAATTGACTAGTGTCCTTCAACTTCAAACGATCGCAAATATCTCGGAAACTAATAGACTTAGGACTCTGGGAATGGTTCCATTGTGTCGAGGAACATTTTTACACTAAAAACAGCTCTAATATTAGATTGTATTTTATTTAACAAAGAGAAACAGCCTTCATTTCAAGAAGTTGAAAATTTCCTGAAAATTGACTAGTGCCCTTCAACTTCAAACGATCGCAAATATCTCGGAAACTATAGACTTAGGACTCTGGGAATGGTTCCATTGTGTCGAGGAACATTTTTACACTAAAAACAGCTCTAATGTAGATTGTATTTATTTCAACAAGAGATAATAGCCGTCATTTCAAGAAGTTGGAAATTTTGCCTGAAAATTGACTAGTGTCCTCAACTTCAAACGATCGCAATATCTCGGAAACTAAAGGACTTAGGACTCTGGGAATGGTTCCATTGTGTCGAGGAACATTTTTACACTAAAAACAGCTCTAATATTAGTGTATTTTATTTAAACAAAGAGAATACAGCCTTCATTTCAAGAAGTTGGAAATTTGCCTGAAAATTGACTAGTGTCCTTCAACTTCAAACGATCGCAAATATCTCGGAAACTAATAGACTTAGGACTCTGGGAATGGTCCATTGTGTCGAGGAACATTTTTACACTAAAAACGCTCTAATATTAGTTGTATTTTATTTAAACACAGAAGATACAGCCTTCATTTCAAGAAGTTGGAAATTTTCCTGAAAATTGACTAGTGTCCCTTCAACTTCAAACGATCGCAAATATCTCGGAACTAATAGACTTAGGACTCTGGGAATGGTTCCATTGTGTCGAGGAACATTTTTACACTAAAAACAGCTCTAATATTAGTTGTATTTTATTTAAACAAGAGAATACAGCCTTCAATTTCAAGAAGTTGGAAATTTTCCTGAAAATTGACTAGTGTCCCTTCAACTTCAAACGATCGCAAATATCTCGAAACTGACTAGACTTAGGACTCTGGAATGGTTCCATTGTGTCGAGGAACATTTTTACACTAAAAACAGCTCTAATATTAAGTGTATTTTATTTAAACAAAAGAGATAACAGCCTTCATTTCAAGAAGTTGGAAATTTTCCTGAAATTGACTAGTGTCCCTTCAACTTCAAACGATCGCAAATATCTCAGGAAACTAATAGACTTAGGACTCTGGGAATGGGTTCATTGTGTCGAGGAACATTTTTACACTAAAACAGCTCTAATATTAGATTGTATTTTATTTAAACAAAGAGATAACAGCTTCATTTCAAGAAGTTGGAAATTTTCCTGAAAATTGACTAGTGTCCTTCAACTTCAAACGATCGCAAATATCTCGGAAACTAATAGGACTTAGGACTCTGGGATGGTTCCATTGTGTCGAGGAACATTTTTACACTAAAAACAGCTCTAATATTAGTTGTATTTTATTTAAACAAAGAGATAACAGCCTTCATTTCAAGAAGTTGGAAATTTTCCTGAAAATTGACTAGTGCCCTTCAACTTCAAACGATCGCAAATATCTCGGAAACTAATAGACTTAGGACTCTGGGAATGGTTCCATTGTGTCGAGGAACATTTTTTACACTAAAACAGCTCTAATATTAGATTGATTTTATTTAAACAAAGAGAATATAGCCTTCATTTCAAGAAGTTGGAAATTTTCCTGAAAATTGACTAGTGTCCTTCAACTTCAAAACGATCGCAAATATCTCGGAAACTAATAGACTTAGGACTCTGGGAATGGTTCCATTGTGTCGAGGAACAGTTTTTACACTAAAAACAGCTCTAATATTAGTTGTATTTTATTTAACAAAGAGAATACAGCCTTCATTTCAAGAAGTTGGAAATTTTCCTGAGAATTGACTAGTGCCTTCAACTTCAAACGATCGCAAATATCTCGAAACTAAGAGACTTAGGACTCTGGGAATGGTTCCATTGTGTCGAGGAACATTTTTACACTAAAAACAGCGTCTAATATTAGTTGTATTTATTTAAACACAGAGAATACAGCCTTCATTTCAAGAAGTTGAAATTTGCCTGAAAATTGACTAGTGCCTTCAACTTCAAACGATCGCAAATATCTCGAAACTAATAGACTTGAGGACTCTGGGAATGGTTCCATTGTGTCGAGGAACATTTTTACACTAAAAACACTCTAATATGTATGTATTTTATTTAAACAAAGAGAATACAGCCTTCATTTCAAGAAGTTGGAAATTTCCTGAAAATTGACTAGTGTCCTTCACTTCAAACGATCGCAAATATCTCGGAAACTAATAGATTAGGACTCTGGGAATGGTTCCATTGTGTCGAGAACATTTTTACACTAAAACAGCTCTAATATAGTGTATTTTATTTAAACAAAGAGATAACAGCCTTCATTTCAAGAAGTTGGAAATTTTCCTGAAATTGACTAGTGCCTTCAACTTCAAACGATCGCAAATATCTCGGAACTAATAGACTAGGACTCTGGGAATGGTTCCATTGTGTCGAGGAACATTTTTTACACTAAAAACAGCTTCTAATATTAGTTGTATTTTATTTAAACAAAGAGATAAAGCCTTAATTTCAAGAAGTTGAGAAATTTTCCTGGAAAATTGACCTAGTGCCTTCAACTTCAAACGATCGCAAATATCTCGGAAAATAATAGACTTAGGACTCTGGGATGGTTCCATTGTGTCGAGGAACATTTTTACACTAAAAACAGCTCTATATTAGTTGTATTTTATTTAAACAAAGAGATACAGCCTTCATTTCAAGGAAGTTGGAAATTTGCCTGAAAATTGACTAGTGTCCTTCAACTTCAAACGATCGCAAATATCTCGGAAACTAATAGGACTTAGGACTCTGGGAATGGTTCCATTGTGTCGAGGAACATTTTTTACACTAAAAACAGCTCTAATATTAGTTGTATTTTATTTAAACAAAGAGATACAGCCTTCATTTCAAGAAGTTGGAAATTTGCCTGAAAATTGACTAGTGCCCTTCAACTTCAAACGATCGCAAATATCTCGGAAACTATGAGACTTAGGACTCTGGGAATGGTCCATTGTGTCGAGGAACATTTTTACACTAAAAACAGCTCTAATAGTAGTTGTATTTTATTTAAACAAAGAGAATAACAGCCTTCATTTCAAGAAGTTGGAAATTTTCCTGAAAATTGACTAGTGTCCTTCAACTTCAACGATCGCAAATATCTCGGAAACTATAGACTTAGGACTCTGGGAATGGTTCCATTGTGTCGAGGAACATTTTGTACACTAAAAACAGCTCTTATATTAGATGTATTTTATTTAAACAAAGAGAATAAAGCCTTCATTTCAAGAAGTTGGAAATTTGCCTGAAAATTGACTAGTGGTCCTTCAACTTCAAACGATCGCAAATATCTCGGAAACTAATAGACTTAGGACTCTGGGAATGGTTCCATTGTGTCGAGGAACATTTTTTACACTAAAAACAGCTCTAATATTAGTGTATTTTTATTAAACAAAGAGAATACAGCCTTCATTTCAAGAAGTTGGAAATTTTCCTGAAAATGGACTAGTGTCCTTCACTTCAAACGATCGCAATATCTCGGAAATCTATAGACTTAGGACTCTGGGAATGGTTTCCATTGTGTCGAGGAACAGTTTTTACACTAAAAACAGCTCTAATATTAGTTGTATTTTATTTAAACAAGAGAATACAGCCTTCATTTCAAGAAGTTGGAAATTTTCCTGAAAATTGACTAGTGCCCTTCAACTTCAAACGATCGCAAATATCTCGAAACTAATAGACTTAGGACTCTGGGAATGGTTCCATTGTGTCGAGGAACATTTTTACACTAAAAACAGCTCTAATATTAGATGTATTTTATTAAACAAAGAGATAACAGCCATCATTTCAAGAAGTTGGAAATTTTCCTGAAAATTGACTAGTGTCCTTCAACTTCAAACGATCGCAAATATCTCGGAAACTAATAGGACTGAGGACTCTGGGAATGGTTCCATTGTGTCGAGGAACATTTTTACACTAAAAACAGCTCTAATATTAGTTGTATTTTATTTAAACAAAGAGAATACAGCCTTCATTTCAAGAAGTTGGAAATTTTCCTGAAAATTGACTAGTGTCCTTCAACTTCAAACGATCGCAAATATCTCGGAAAATAAAGGACTTAGGACTCTGGGAATGGTTCCATTGTGTCGAGGAACATTTTTTACACTAAAAACAGCTCTAATATTAGTTGTATTTTATTTAAACAAAGAGAATACAGCCTTCATTTCAAGAAGTTGGAAATTTTCCTGAAAATTGACTAGTGTCCTTCAACTTCAAACGATCGCAAAATATCTACAGAACTATAGACTTAGGACTCTGGGAATGGTTCCATTGTGTCGAGGAACATTTTTAACACTAAAACAGCTCTAATAGTAGATGTATTTTATTTCAACAAAGAGATAATAGCCTTCATTTCAAGAAGTGGAAATTTTCCTGAAAATTGACTAGTGTCCTTCAACTTCAAACGATCGCAAATATCTCGGAAACTAATAGACTTAGGACTCTGGGAATGGTTCCATTGTGTCGAGGAACATTTTTACACTAAAAACAGCTCTAATATTAGTTGTATTTATTTAAACAAGAGAATACAGCCTTCATTTCAAGAAGTTGGAAATTTTCCTGAAAATTGACTAGTTCCTTCAACTTCAAACGATCGCAAATATCTCGGAATCTAATAGACTTAGGACTCTGGGAATGGTTCCATTGTGTCGAGGAACATTTTTACAACTAAAAACAGCTCTAATATTAGTTGTATTTTATTTAAACAAAGAGATACAGCCTTCATTTCAAGAAGTTGGAAATTTTCCTGAAAATTGACTAGTGTCCTTCAACTTCAAACGATCGCAAATATCTCGGAAACTAAAGGACTTAGGACTCTGGGAATGGTTCCATTGTGTCGAGGAACATTTTTTACACTAAAACAGCTCTAATATTAGTTGTATTTTATTTAAACAAAGAGATACAGCCTTCATTTCAAGAAGTTGGAAATTTTCCTGAAAATTGACTAGTGTCCTTCAACTTCAAACGATCGCAAATATCTCAGAGACTAATAGACTTAGGACTCTGGGAATGGTTCCATTGTGTCGAGGAACATTTTTTACACTAAAAACAGCTCTAATAGTAGATGTATTTATTTAAACAAAGAGAATACAGCCTTCATTTCAAGAAGTTGGAAATTTGCCTGAAAATTGACTAGTGTCCTTCAACTTCAAACGATCGCAAATATCTCGGAAACTAATAGACTTAGGACTCTGGGAATGGTTCCATTGTGTCGAGGAACATTTTTTACACTAAAAACAGCTCTAATATTAGTTGTATTTTATTTAAACAAAGAGATAACAGCCTTCATTTCAAGAAGTTGGAAATTTGCCTGAAAATTGACTAGTGTCCTTCAACTTCAAACGATCGCAAATATCTCGGAAACTAATAGACTTAGGACTCTGGGAATGGTTCCATTGTGTCGAGGAACATTTTTTACACTAAAAACAGCTCTAATATTAGATGTATTTATTTAAACAAAGAGAATACAGCCTTCATTTCAAGAAGTTGGAAATTTTCCTGAAAATTGACTAGTGTCCTTCAACTTCAAACGATCGCAAATATCTCGGAAACTAAGGACTTAGGACTCTGGGAATGGTTCCATTGTGTCGAGGAACATTTTTACACTAAAAACAGCTCTAATATTAGTTGTATTTTATTTAAACAAAGAGAATACAGCCTTCATTTCAAGAAGTTGGAAATTTGCCTGAAAATTGACTAGTGTCCTTCAACTTCAAACGATCGCAAATATCTCGGAAACTAAAGGACTGAGGACTCTGGGAATGGTTCCATTGTGTCGAGGAACATTTTTTACACTAAAAACAGCTCTAATATTAGTTGTATTTTATTTAAACAAAGAGAATACAGCCTTCATTTCAAGAAGTTGGAAATTTCCTGAAAATTGACTAGTGTCCTTCAACTTCAAACGATCGCAAATATCTCGGAAACTAATAGACTTAGGACTCTGGGAATGGTTCCATTGTGTCGATGAACATTTTTTACACTAAAAACAGCACCAATAGTAGATCTATTTTATTTAAACAAAGAGATAAAAGCCTTCATTTCAAGAAGTTGGAAATTTTCCTGAAAATTGACTAGTGTCCTTCAACTTCAAACGATCGCAAATATCTCGGAAACTAAGAGACTTAGGACTCTGGGAATGGTTCCATTGTGTCGAGGAACATTTTTACACTAAAAACAGCTCTAATAGTAGTTGTATTTTATTTAAACAAAGAGAATACAGCCTTCATTTCAAGAAGTTAGGAAATTTGCCTGAAAATTGACTAGTGTCCTTCAACTTCAAACGATCGCAAATATCTCGGAAACTAATAGGACTTAGGACTCTGGGAATGGTTCCATTGTGTCGAGGAACATTTTTTACACTAAAAACAGCTCTAATATTAGTTGTATTTTATTTAAACAAAGAGAATACAGCCTTCATTTCAAGAAGTTGGAAATTTGCCTGAAAATTGACTAGTGTCCTTCAACTTCAAACGATCGCAAATATCTCAGAGACTAATAGACTTAGGACTCTGGGAATGGTTCCATTGTGTCGAGGAACAGTTTTTACACTAAAAACAGCTCTAATAGTAGATGTATTTTATTTCAACAAAGAGATAATAGCCTTCATTTCAAGAAGTTGGAAATTTTCCTGAAAATTGACTAGTGTCCTTCAACTTCAAACGATCGCAAATATCTCGGAAACTAATAGACTGAGGACTCTGGGAATGGTTCCATTGTGTCGAGGAACATTTTTTACACTAAAAACAGCTCTAATATTAGATGTATTTTATTTCAACAAAGAGATAACAGCCTTCATTTCAAGAAGTTGGAAATTTTCCTGAAAATTGACTAGTGTCCTTCAACTTCAAACGATCGCAAATATCTCGGAAACTAAAGGACTTAGGACTCTGGGAATGGTTCCATTGTGTCGAGGAACATTTTTTACACTAAAAACAGCTCTAATATTAGTTGTATTTTATTTAAACAAAGAGATACAGCCTTCATTTCAAGAAGTTGGAAATTTTCCTGAAAATTGACTAGTGTCCTTCAACTTCAAACGATCGCAAATATCTCGGAAACTAATAGACTTAGGACTCTGGGAATGGTTCCATTGTGTCGAGGAACATTTTTACACTAAAAACAGCTCTAATATTAGTTGTATTTTATTTAAACAAAGAGATATAGCCTTCATTTCAAGAAGTTGGAAATTTTCCTGAAAATTGACTAGTGTCCTTCAACTTCAAACGATCGCAAATATCTCAGAAACTAATAGACTTAGGACTCTGGGAATGGTTCCATTGTGTCCGAGGAACATTTTTTACACTAAAAACAGCTCTAATAGTAGATTGTATTTATTTCAAACAAAGAGAATACAGCCTTCATTTCAAGAAGTTGGAAATTTTCCTGAAAATTGACTAGTGTCCTTCAACTTCAAACGATCGCAAATATCTCGGAAACTAAAGGACTGAGGACTCTGGAATGGTTCCATTGTGTCGAGGAACATTTTTACACTAAAAACAGCTCTAATATTAGTTGTATTTTATTTAAACAAAGAGAATACAGCCTTCATTTCAAGAAGTTGGAAATTTGCCTGAAAATTGACTAGTGTCCTTCAACTTCAAACGATCGCAAATATCTCGGAAACTAATAGACTTAGGACTCTGGGAATGGTTCCATTGTGTCGAGGAACATTTTTTACACTAAAAACAGCTCTAATATTAGTTGTATTTTATTTAAACAAGAGAATACAGCCTTCATTTCAAGAAGTTGGAAATTTTCCTGAAAATTGACTAGTGTCCTTCAACTTCAAACGATCGCAAATATCTCAGGAAACTAATAGACTTAGGACTCTGGGAATGGTTCCATTGTGTCGAGGAACATTTTTACACTAAAAACAGCTCTAATATTAGATGTATTTTATTTTAACAAAGAGATAACAGCCTTCATTTCAAGAAGTTGGAAATTTTCCTGAAAATTGACTAGTGTCCTTCAACTTCAAACGATCGCAAATATCTCGGAAACTAATAGACTTAGGACTCTGGGAATGGTTCCATTGTGTCGAGGAACATTTTTACACTAAAAACAGCTCTAATATTAGTTGTATTTTATTTAAACAAAGAGAATACAGCCTTCATTTCAAGAAGTTGGAAATTTGCCTGAAAATTGACTAGTGTCCTTCAACTTCAAACGATCGCAAATATCTCGGAAACTAATAGACTTAGGACTCTGGGAATGGTTCCATTGTGTCGAGGAACATTTTTTACACTAAAAACAGCTCTAATATTAGTTGTATTTTATTTAAACAAAGAGATAACAGCCTTCATTTCAAGAAGTTGGAAATTTTCCTGAAAATTGACTAGTGTCCTTCAACTTCAAACGATCGCAAATATCTCGGAAACTAATAGACTTAGGACTCTGGGAATGGTTCCATTGTGTCGAGGAACATTTTTTACACTAAAAACAGCTCTAATATTAGTTGTATTTTATTTCAACAAAGAGAATACAGCCTTCATTTCAAGAAGTTGGAAATTTTCCTGAAAATTGACTAGTGTCCTTCAACTTCAAACGATCGCAAATATCTCGGAAACTAATAGACTTAGGACTCTGGGAATGGTTCCATTGTGTCGAGGAACATTTTTTACACTAAAAACAGCTCTAATATTAGTTGTATTTTATTTAAACAAAGAGATAACAGCCTTCATTTCAAGAAGTTGGAAATTTTCCTGAAAATTGACTAGTGTCCTTCAACTTCAAACGATCGCAAATATCTCGGAAACTAATAGACTTAGGACTCTGGGAATGGTTCCATTGTGTCGAGGAACATTTTTTACACTAAAAACAGCTCTAATATTAGATTGTATTTTATTTAAACAAAGAGATACAGCCTTCATTTCAAGAAGTTGGAAATTTTCCTGAAAATTGACTAGTGTCCTTCAACTTCAAACGATCGCAAATATCTCGGAAACTAATAGACTTAGGACTCTGGGAATGGTTCCATTGTGTCGAGGAACATTTTTACACTAAAAACAGCTCTAATATTAGTTGTATTTTATTTAAACAAAGAGAATACAGCCTTCATTTCAAGAAGTTGGAAATTTTCCTGAAAATTGACTAGTGTCCTTCAACTTCAAACGATCGCAAATATCTCGGAAACTAATAGACTTAGGACTCTGGGAATGGTTCCATTGTGTCGAGGAACATTTTTACACTAAAAACAGCTCTAATATTAGTTGTATTTTATTTAAACAAAGAGAATACAGCCTTCATTTCAAGAAGTTGGAAATTTTCCTGAAAATTGACTAGTGTCCTTCAACTTCAAACGATCGCAAATATCTCGGAAACTAATAGACTTAGGACTCTGGGAATGGTTCCATTGTGTCGAGGAACATTTTTTACACTAAAAACAGCTCTAATATTAGTTGTATTTTATTTAAACAAAGAGAATACAGCCTTCATTTCAAGAAGTTGGAAATTTTCCTGAAAATTGACTAGTGTCCTTCAACTTCAAACGATCGCAAATATCTCGGAAACTAATAGACTTAGGACTCTGGGAATGGTTCCATTGTGTCGAGGAACATTTTTTACACTAAAAACAGCTCTAATAGTAGTTGTATTTTATTTAAACAAAGAGAATACAGCCTTCATTTCAAGAAGTTGGAAATTTTCCTGAAAATTGACTAGTGTCCTTCAACTTCAAACGATCGCAAATATCTCGGAAACTAATAGGACTTAGGACTCTGGGAATGGTTCCATTGTGTCGAGGAACATTTTTACACTAAAAACAGCTCTAATATTAGATGTATTTTATTTCAACAAAGAGAATACAGCCTTCATTTCAAGAAGTTGGAAATTTTCCTGAAAATTGACTAGTGTCCTTCAACTTCAAACGATCGCAAATATCTCGGAAACTAAAGGACTTAGGACTCTGGGAATGGTTCCATTGTGTCGAGGAACATTTTTTACACTAAAAACAGCTCTAATATTAGTTGTATTTTATTTAAACAAAGAGAATACAGCCTTCATTTCAAGAAGTTGGAAATTTGCCTGAAAATTGACTAGTGTCCTTCAACTTCAAACGATCGCAAATATCTCGGAAACTAATAGACTTAGGACTCTGGGAATGGTTCCATTGTGTCGAGGAACATTTTTTACACTAAAAACAGCTCTAATATAGTTGTATTTTATTTAAACAAAGAGAATACAGCCTTCATTTCAAGAAGTTGGAAATTTGCCTGAAAATTGACTAGTGTCCTTCAACTTCAAACGATCGCAAATATCTCGGAAACTAATAGACTTAGGACTCTGGGAATGGTTCCATTGTGTCGAGGAACATTTTTTACACTAAAAACAGCTCTAATATTAGATTGTATTTTATTTAAACAAAGAGATACAGCCTTCATTTCAAGAAGTTGGAAATTTTCCTGAAAATTGACTAGTGTCCTTCAACTTCAAACGATCGCAAATATCTCGGAAACTAATAGACTTAGGACTCTGGGAATGGTTCCATTGTGTCGAGGAACATTTTTACACTAAAAACAGCTCTAATATTAGATGTATTTTATTTAAACAAAGAGAATACAGCCTTCATTTCAAGAAGTTGGAAATTTTCCTGAAAATTGACTAGTGTCCTTCAACTTCAAACGATCGCAAATATCTCGGAAACTAATAGGACTTAGGACTCTGGGAATGGTTCCATTGTGTCGAGGAACATTTTTTACACTAAAAACAGCTCTAATATTAGATGTATTTTATTTCAACAAAGAGATACAGCCTTCATTTCAAGAAGTTGGAAATTTTCCTGAAAATTGACTAGTGTCCTTCAACTTCAAACGATCGCAAATATCTCGGAAACTAATAGACTTAGGACTCTGGGAATGGTTCCATTGTGTCGAGGAACATTTTTACACTAAAAACAGCTCTAATATTAGTTGTATTTTATTTAAACAAAGAGAATACAGCCTTCATTTCAAGAAGTTGGAAATTTTCCTGAAAATTGACTAGTGTCCTTCAACTTCAAACGATCGCAAATATCTCGGAAACTAATAGACTTAGGACTCTGGGAATGGTTCCATTGTGTCGAGGAACATTTTTTACACTAAAAACAGCTCTAATATTAGTTGTATTTTATTTAAACAAAGAGAATACAGCCTTCATTTCAAGAAGTTGGAAATTTTCCTGAAAATTGACTAGTGTCCTTCAACTTCAAACGATCGCAAATATCTCGGAAACTAATAGACTGAGGACTCTGGGAATGGTTCCATTGTGTCGAGGAACATTTTTTACACTAAAACAGCTCTAATATTAGTTGTATTTTATTTAAACAAAGAGAATACAGCCTTCATTTCAAGAAGTTGGAAATTTGCCTGAAAATTGACTAGTGTCCTTCAACTTCAAACGATCGCAAATATCTCGGAAACTAATAGGACTTAGGACTCTGGGAATGGTTCCATTGTGTCGAGGAACATTTTTTACACTAAAAACAGCTCTAATATTAGTTGTATTTTATTTAAACAAAGAGAATACAGCCTTCATTTCAAGAAGTTGGAAATTTGCCTGAAAATTGACTAGTGTCCTTCAACTTCAAACGATCGCAAATATCTCGGAAACTAATAGACTTAGGACTCTGGGAATGGTTCCATTGTGTCGAGGAACATTTTTACACTAAAAACAGCTCTAATATTAGTTGTATTTTATTTAAACAAAGAGATAACAGCCTTCATTTCAAGAAGTTGGAAATTTTCCTGAAAATTGACTAGTGTCCTTCAACTTCAAACGATCGCAAATATCTCGGAAACTAATAGACTTAGGACTCTGGGAATGGTTCCATTGTGTCGAGGAACATTTTTTACACTAAAAACAGCTCTAATATTAGTTGTATTTTATTTAAACAAAGAGATACAGCCTTCATTTCAAGAAGTTGGAAATTTTCCTGAAAATTGACTAGTGTCCTTCAACTTCAAACGATCGCAAATATCTCGGAAACTAATAGACTTAGGACTCTGGGAATGGTTCCATTGTGTCGAGGAACATTTTTTACACTAAAAACAGCTCTAATATTAGTTGTATTTTATTTAAACAAAGAGATACAGCCTTCATTTCAAGAAGTTGGAAATTTTCCTGAAAATTGACTAGTGTCCTTCAACTTCAAACGATCGCAAATATCTCGGAAACTAATAGACTTAGGACTCTGGGAATGGTTCCATTGTGTCGAGGAACATTTTTTACACTAAAAACAGCTCTAATATTAGTTGTATTTTATTTAAACAAAGAGATAACAGCCTTCATTTCAAGAAGTTGGAAATTTTCCTGAAAATTGACTAGTGTCCTTCAACTTCAAACGATCGCAAATATCTCGGAAACTAATAGACTTAGGACTCTGGGAATGGTTCCATTGTGTCGAGGAACATTTTTTACACTAAAAACAGCTCTAATATTAGTTGTATTTTATTTAAACAAAGAGAATACAGCCTTCATTTCAAGAAGTTGGAAATTTGCCTGAAAATTGACTAGTGTCCTTCAACTTCAAACGATCGCAAATATCTCGGAAACTAATAGACTTAGGACTCTGGGAATGGTTCCATTGTGTCGAGGAACATTTTTTACACTAAAAACAGCTCTAATATTAGATGTATTTTATTTAAACAAAGAGAATACAGCCTTCATTTCAAGAAGTTGGAAATTTTCCTGAAAATTGACTAGTGTCCTTCAACTTCAAACGATCGCAAATATCTCGGAAACTAATAGACTTAGGACTCTGGGAATGGTTCCATTGTGTCGAGGAACATTTTTTACACTAAAAACAGCTCTAATATTAGTTGTATTTTATTTAAACAAAGAGAATACAGCCTTCATTTCAAGAAGTTGGAAATTTTCCTGAAAATTGACTAGTGTCCTTCAACTTCAAACGATCGCAAATATCTCGGAAACTAATAGACTTAGGACTCTGGGAATGGTTCCATTGTGTCGAGGAACATTTTTTACACTAAAAACAGCTCTAATATTAGTTGTATTTTATTTAAACAAAGAGAATACAGCCTTCATTTCAAGAAGTTGGAAATTTTCCTGAAAATTGACTAGTGTCCTTCAACTTCAAACGATCGCAAATATCACGGAAACTAATAGACTTAGGACTCTGGGAATGGTTCCATTGTGTCGAGGAACATTTTTTACACTAAAAACAGCTCTAATATTAGTTGTATTTTATTTAAACAAAGAGATACAGCCTTCATTTCAAGAAGTTGGAAATTTTCCTGAAAATTGACTAGTGTCCTTCAACTTCAAACGATCGCAAATATCTCGGAAACTAATAGACTTAGGACTCTGGGAATGGTTCCATTGTGTCGAGGAACATTTTTTACACTAAAAACAGCTCTAATATTAGTTGTATTTTATTTAAACAAAGAGAATACAGCCTTCATTTCAAGAAGTTGGAAATTTTCCTGAAAATTGACTAGTGTCCTTCAACTTCAAACGATCGCAAATATCTCGGAAACTAATAGACTTAGGACTCTGGGAATGGTTCCATTGTGTCGAGGAACATTTTTTACACTAAAAACAGCTCTAATATTAGTTGTATTTTATTTAAACAAAGAGAATACAGCCTTCATTTCAAGAAGTTGGAAATTTGCCTGAAAATTGACTAGTGTCCTTCAACTTCAAACGATCGCAAATATCTCGGAAACTAATAGACTTAGGACTCTGGGAATGGTTCCATTGTGTCGAGGAACATTTTTTACACTAAAAACAGCTCTAATATTAGTTGTATTTTATTTAAACAAAGAGAATACAGCCTTCATTTCAAGAAGTTGGAAATTTTCCTGAAAATTGACTAGTGTCCTTCAACTTCAAACGATCGCAAATATCTCGGAAACTAATAGACTTAGGACTCTGGGAATGGTTCCATTGTGTCGAGGAACATTTTTTACACTAAAAACAGCTCTAATATTAGATGTATTTTATTTCAACAAAGAGATACAGCCTTCATTTCAAGAAGTTGGAAATTTTCCTGAAAATTGACTAGTGTCCTTCAACTTCAAACGATCGCAAATATCTCGGAAACTAATAGACTTAGGACTCTGGGAATGGTTCCATTGTGTCGAGGAACATTTTTTACACTAAAAACAGCTCTAATATTAGTTGTATTTTATTTAAACAAAGAGATACAGCCTTCATTTCAAGAAGTTGGAAATTTGCCTGAAAATTGACTAGTGTCCTTCAACTTCAAACGATCGCAAATATCTCGGAAACTAATAGACTTAGGACTCTGGGAATGGTTCCATTGTGTCGAGGAACATTTTTTACACTAAAAACAGCACCAATAGTAGATGTATTTTATTTAAACAAAGAGATAACAGCCTTCATTTCAAGAAGTTGGAAATTTTCCTGAAAATTGACTAGTGTCCTTCAACTTCAAACGATCGCAAATATCTCGGAAACTAATAGACTTAGGACTCTGGGAATGGTTCCATTGTGTCGAGGAACATTTTTTACACTAAAAACAGCTCTAATATTAGTTGTATTTTATTTAAACAAAGAGAATACAGCCTTCATTTCAAGAAGTTGGAAATTTTCCTGAAAATTGACTAGTGTCCTTCAACTTCAAACGATCGCAAATATCTCGGAAACTAATAGACTTAGGACTCTGGGAATGGTTCCATTGTGTCGAGGAACATTTTTTACACTAAAAACAGCTCTAATAGTAGATGTATTTTATTTAAACAAAGAGATACAGCCTTCATTTCAAGAAGTTGGAAATTTTCCTGAAAATTGACTAGTGTCCTTCAACTTCAAACGATCGCAAATATCTCGGAAACTAATAGACTTAGGACTCTGGGAATGGTTCCATTGTGTCGAGGAACATTTTTTACACTAAAAACAGCTCTAATATTAGTTGTATTTTATTTAAACAAAGAGAATACAGCCTTCATTTCAAGAAGTTGGAAATTTTCCTGAAAATTGACTAGTGTCCTTCAACTTCAAACGATCGCAAATATCTCGGAAACTAATAGACTTAGGACTCTGGGAATGGTTCCATTGTGTCGAGGAACATTTTTTACACTAAAAACAGCTCTAATATTAGTTGTATTTTATTTAAACAAAGAGAATACAGCCTTCATTTCAAGAAGTTGGAAATTTTCCTGAAAATTGACTAGTGTCCTTCAACTTCAAACGATCGCAAATATCTCGGAAACTAATAGACTTAGGACTCTGGGAATGGTTCCATTGTGTCGAGGAACATTTTTTACACTAAAACAGCTCTAATATTAGTTGTATTTTATTTAAACAAAGAGATACAGCCTTCATTTCAAGAAGTTGGAAATTTGCCTGAAAATTGACTAGTGTCCTTCAACTTCAAACGATCGCAAATATCTCGGAAACTAATAGACTTAGGACTCTGGGAATGGTTCCATTGTGTCGAGGAACATTTTTTACACTAAAAACAGCTCTAATATTAGTTGTATTTTATTTAAACAAAGAGAATACAGCCTTCATTTCAAGAAGTTGGAAATTTTCCTGAAAATTGACTAGTGTCCTTCAACTTCAAACGATCGCAAATATCTCGAAAACTAATAGACTTAGGACTCTGGGAATGGTTCCATTGTGTCGAGGAACAGTTTTTACACTAAAAACAGCTCTAATAGTAGATTGTATTTTATTTCAACAAAGAGATACAGCCTTCATTTCAAGAAGTTGGACATTTTCCTGAAAATTGACTAGTGTCCTTCAACTTCAAACGATCGCAAATATCTCGGAAACTAATAGACTTAGGACTCTGGGAATGGTTCCATTGTGTCGAGGAACATTTTTTACACTAAAAACAGCTCTAATATTAGTTGTATTTTATTTAAACAAAGAGAATACAGCCTTCATTTCAAGAAGTTGGAAATTTTCCTGAAAATTGACTAGTGTCCTTCAACTTCAAACGATCGCAAATATCTCGGAAACTAATAGACTTAGGACTCTGGGAATGGTTCCATTGTGTCGAGGAACATTTTTTACACTAAAAACAGCTCTAATATTAGTTGTATTTTATTTAAACAAAGAGAATACAGCCTTCATTTCAAGAAGTTGGAAATTTTCCTGAAAATTGACTAGTGTCCTTCAACTTCAAACGATCGCAAATATCTCGGAAACTAATAGACTTAGGACTCTGGGAATGGTTCCATTGTGTCGAGGAACATTTTTTACACTAAAAACAGCTCTAATATTAGTTGTATTTTATTTAAACAAAGAGAATACAGCCTTCATTTCAAGAAGTTGGAAATTTTCCTGAAAATTGACTAGTGTCCTTCAACTTCAAACGATCGCAAATATCTCGGAAACTAAGAGACTTAGGACTCTGGGAATGGTTCCATTGTGTCGAGGAACATTTTTACACTAAAAGCAGCTCCAATAGTAGTTGTATTTTATTTCAACAAAGAGATACAGCCTTCATTTCAAGAAGTTGGAAATTTTCCTGAAAATTGACTAGTGTCCTTCAACTTCAAACGATCGCAAATATCTCGGAAACTAATAGACTTAGGACTCTGGGAATGGTTCCATTGTGTCGAGGAACATTTTTTACACTAAAAACAGCTCTAATAGTAGATGTATTTTATTTAAACAAAGAGAATACAGCCTTCATTTCAAGAAGTTGGAAATTTTCCTGAAAATTGACTAGTGTCCTTCAACTTCAAACGATCGCAAATATCTCGGAAACTAATAGACTTAGGACTCTGGGAATGGTTCCATTGTGTCGAGGAACATTTTTTACACTAAAAACAGCTCTAATATTAGATGTATTTTATTTCAACAAAGAGATAACAGCCATCTTTTCAAGAAGTTGGAAATTTTCCTGAAAATTGACTAGTGTCCTTCAACTTCAAACGATCGCAAATATCTCGGAAACTAATAGACTTAGGACTCTGGGAATGGTTCCATTGTGTCGAGGAACATTTTTTACACTAAAAACAGCTCTAATAGTAGATGTATTTTATTTAAACAAAGAGATACAGCCTTCATTTCAAGAAGTTGGAAATTTTCCTGAAAATTGACTAGTGTCCTTCAACTTCAAACGATCGCAAATATCTCGGAAACTAATAGACTTAGGACTCTGGGAATGGTTCCATTGTGTCGAGGAACATTTTTACACTAAAAACAGCTCTAATATTAGTTGTATTTTATTTAAACACAGAGAATACAGCCTTCATTTCAAGAAGTTGGAAATTTTCCTGAAAATTGACTAGTGTCCTTCAACTTCAAACGATCGCAAATATCTCGGAAACTAATAGACTTAGGACTCTGGGAATGGTTCCATTGTGTCGAGGAACATTTTTTACACTAAAAACAGCTCTAATATTAGTTGTATTTTATTTAAACAAAGAGAATACAGCCTTCATTTCAAGAAGTTGGAAATTTTCCTGAAAATTGACTAGTGTCCTTCAACTTCAAACGATCGCAAATATCTCGAAAACTAATAGACTTAGGACTCTGGGAATGGTTCCATTGTGTCGAGGAACATTTTTACACTAAAAACAGCTCTAATAGTAGATGTATTTTATTTAAACAAAGAGAATACAGCCTTCATTTCAAGAAGTTGGAAATTTTCCTGAAAATTGACTAGTGTCCTTCAACTTCAAACGATCGCAAATATCTCGGAAACTAATAGACTTAGGACTCTGGGAATGGTTCCATTGTGTCGAGGAACATTTTTTACACTAAAAACAGCTCTAATATTAGTTGTATTTTATTTAAACAAAGAGAATACAGCCTTCATTTCAAGAAGTTGGAAATTTTCCTGAAAATTGACTAGTGTCCTTCAACTTCAAACGATCGCAAATATCTCGGAAACTAATAGACTTAGGACTCTGGGAATGGTTCCATTGTGTCGAGGAACATTTTTTACACTAAAACAGCTCTAATATTAGTTGTATTTTATTTAAACAAAGAGAATACAGCCTTCATTTCAAGAAGTTGGAAATTTGCCTGAAAATTGACTAGTGTCCTTCAACTTCAAACGATCGCAAATATCTCGGAAACTAATAGACTTAGGACTCTGGGAATGGTTCCATTGTGTCGAGGAACATTTTTTACACTAAAAACAGCTCTAATATTAGTTGTATTTTATTTAAACACAGAGAATACAGCCTTCATTTCAAGAAGTTGGAAATTTTCCTGAAAATTGACTAGTGTCCTTCAACTTCAAACGATCGCAAATATCTCGAAAACTAATAGACTTAGGACTCTGGGAATGGTTCCATTGTGTCGAGGAACATTTTTACACTAAAAACAGCTCTAATAGTAGATTGTATTTTATTTAAACAAAGAGAATACAGCCTTCATTTCAAGAAGTTGGAAATTTTCCTGAAAATTGACTAGTGTCCTTCAACTTCAAACGATCGCAAATATCTCGGAAACTAATAGACTTAGGACTCTGGGAATGGTTCCATTGTGTCGAGGAACATTTTTACACTAAAAACAGCTCTAATATTAGTTGTATTTTATTTAAACACAGAGAATACAGCCTTCATTTCAAGAAGTTGGAAATTTTCCTGAAAATTGACTAGTGTCCTTCAACTTCAAACGATCGCAAATATCTCGGAACTAATAGACTTAGGACTCTGGGAATGGTTCCATTGTGTCGAGGAACATTTTTTACACTAAAAACAGCTCTAATATTAGATGTATTTTATTTCAACAAAGAGATACAGCCTTCATTTCAAGAAGTTGGAAATTTTCCTGAAAATTGACTAGTGTCCTTCAACTTCAAACGATCGCAAATATCTCGGAAACTAATAGACTTAGGACTCTGGGAATGGTTCCATTGTGTCGAGGAACATTTTTTACACTAAAAACAGCTCTAATATTAGTTGTATTTTATTTAAACAAAGAGAATACAGCCTTCATTTCAAGAAGTTGGAAATTTGCCTGAAAATTGACTAGTGTCCTTCAACTTCAAACGATCGCAAATATCTCGGAAACTAATAGACTTAGGACTCTGGGAATGGTTCCATTGTGTCGAGGAACATTTTTTACACTAAAAACAGCTCTAATATTAGTTGTATTTTATTTAAACAAAGAGATACAGCCTTCATTTCAAGAAGTTGGAAATTTTCCTGAAAATTGACTAGTGTCCTTCAACTTCAAACGATCGCAAATATCTCGGAAACTAATAGACTTAGGACTCTGGGAATGGTTCCATTGTGTCGAGGAACATTTTTACACTAAAAACAGCTCTAATATTAGTTGTATTTTATTTAAACAAAGAGAATACAGCCTTCATTTCAAGAAGTTGGAAATTTTCCTGAAAATTGACTAGTGTCCTTCAACTTCAAACGATCGCAAATATCTCGGAAACTAAAGGACTTAGGACTCTGGGAATGGTTCCATTGTGTCGAGGAACATTTTTTACACTAAAAACAGCTCTAATATTAGTTGTATTTTATTTAAACAAAGAGAATACAGCCTTCATTTCAAGAAGTTGGAAATTTGCCTGAAAATTGACTAGTGTCCTTCAACTTCAAACGATCGCAAATATCTCGGAAACTAATAGACTTAGGACTCTGGGAATGGTTCCATTGTGTCGAGGAACATTTTTTACACTAAAAACAGCTCTAATATTAGTTGTATTTTATTTAAACACAGAGAATACAGCCTTCATTTCAAGAAGTTGGAAATTTTCCTGAAAATTGACTAGTGTCCTTCAACTTCAAACGATCGCAAATATCTCGGAAACTAATAGACTTAGGACTCTGGGAATGGTTCCATTGTGTCGAGGAACATTTTTAACACTAAAAACAGCTCTAATATTAGTTGTATTTTATTTAAACACTGAGAATACAGCCTTCATTTCAAGAAGTTGGAAATTTGCCTGAAAATTGACTAATGTCCTTCAACTTCAAACGATCGCAAATATCTCGGAATCTAATAGACTTAGGACTCTGGGAATGGTTCCATTGTGTCCAGGAACAGTTTTTACACTAAAAACAGCTCTAATGGTAGATGTATTTTATTTCAACAAAGAGATAATAGCCTTCATTTCAAGAAGTTTTACATTTTCCTGAAAATTGACTAGTGTCCTTCAACTTCAAACGATCGCAAATATCTCGGAAACTAAAGGACTGAGGACTCTGAGAATGGTTCCATTGTGTCGAGGAACATTTTTTACACTAAAAACAGCTCTACTATTGGTTGTATTTTATTTAAACAAAGAGATAACAGCCTTCATTTCAAGAAGTTGGAAAGTTTCCTGAAAATTGAAATTTGCCTGGAAATTGACTAGTGTCCTTCAACTTCAAACGATCGCAAATATCTCGGAAACTAATAGACTTAGGACTCTGGGAATGGTTCCATTGTGTCGAGGAACATTTTTACACTAAAAACAGCTCTAATATTAGATTGTATTTTATTTAAACAAAGAGAATACAGCCTTCATTTCAAGAAGTTGGAAATTTGCCTGAAAATTGACTAGTGTCCTTCAACTTCAAACGATCGCAAATATCTCGGAAACTAATAGACTTAGGACTCTGGGAATGGTTCCATTGTGTCGAGGAACATTTTTTACACTAAAAACAGCTCTAATATTAGTTGTATTTTATTTAAACAAAGAGAATACAGCCTTCATTTCAAGAAGTTGGAAATTTTCCTGAAAATTGACTAGTGTCCTTCAACTTCAAACGATCGCAAATATCTCGGAAACTAATAGACTTAGGACTCTGGAATGGTTCCATTGTGTCGAGGAACATTTTTTACACTAAAAACAGCTCTAATATTAGTTGTATTTTATTTAAACAAAGAGATAACAGCCTTCATTTCAAGAAGTTGGAAAGTTTCCTGAAAATTGAAATTTGCCTGGAAATTGACTAGCGTCCTTCAACTTCAAACGATCGCAAATATCTCGGAAACTAATAGATTTATGACTCTGGGAATGGTTCCATTGTGTCCAGGAACAGTTTTTACACTAAAAACAGCTCTAATAGTATATGTGTTTTATTTCAACAAAGAGATAATAGCCTTCATTTCAAGAAGTTGGACATTTTCCTGAAAATTGACTAGTGTCCTTCAACTTCAAACGATCGCAAGTATCTCGGAAACTATAGGACTGAGGACTCTGGGAATGGTTCCATTGTGTCGAGGAACATTTTTTACAGCTAAAAACAGCTCTAATATTAGTTGTATTTTATTTAAACAAAGAGAATACAGCCTTCATTTCAAGAAGTTGGAAATTTGCCTGAAAATTGACTAGTGTCCTTCAACTTCAAACGATCGCAAATATCTCGGAATCTAATAGACTTAGGACTCTGGGAATGGTTCCATTGTGTCGAGGAACATTTTTTACACTAAAAACAGCTCTAATATTAGTTGTATTTTATTTAAACACAGAGAATACAGCCTTCATTTCAAGAAGTTGGAAATTTTCCTGAAAATTGACTAGTGCCCTTCAACTTCAAACGATCGCAAATATCTCCGAAACTAGCAGACTTAGGACTCTGGGAATGGTTCCATTTTGTCGAGGAACATTTTTAACACTAAAAACAGCTCTAATATTAGTTGTATTTTATTTAAACAAAGAGAATACAGCCTTCATTTCAAGAAGTTGGAAATTTGCCTGAAAATTGACTAGTGTCCTTCAACTTCAAACGATCGCAAATATCTCGGAATCTAATAGACTTAGGACTCTGGGAATGGTTCCATTGTGTCCAGGAACAGTTTTTACACTAAAAACAGCTCTAATAGTAGATGTATTTTATTTCAACAAAGAGATAATAGCCTTCATTTCAAGAAGTTTGACATTTTCCTGAAAATTGACTAGTGTCCTTCAACTTCAAACGATCGCAAATATCTCGGAAACTAATAGACTTAGGACTCTGGGAATGGTTCCATTGTGTCGAGGAACATTTTTTACACTAAAAACAGCTCTAATATTAGTTGTATTTTATTTAAACAAAGAGAATACAGCCTTCATTTCAAGAAGTTGGAAATTTTCCTGAAAATTGACTAGTGTCCTTCAACTTCAAACGATCGCAAATATCTCGGAAACTAATAGACTTAGGACTCTGGGAATGGTTCCATTGTGTCGAGGAACATTTTTTACACTAAAAACAGCTCTAATATTAGTTGTATTTTATTTAAACAAAGAGAATACAGCCTTCATTTCAAGAAGTTGGAAATTTTCCTGAAATTGACTAGTGTCCTTCAACTTCAAACGATCGCAAATATCTCGGAAACTAATAGACTTAGGACTCTGGGAATGGTTCCATTGTGTCGAGGAACATTTTTTACACTAAAAACAGCTCTAATATTAGTTGTATTTTATTTAAACAAAGAGAATACAGCCTTCATTTCAAGAAGTTGGAAATTTGCCTGAAATTGACTAGTGTCCTTCAACTTCAAACGATCGCAAATATCTCGGAAACTAATAGACTTAGGACTCTGGGAATGGTTCCATTGTGTCGAGGAACATTTTTTACACTAAAAACAGCTCTAATATTAGTTGTATTTTATTTAAACAAAGAGAATACAGCCTTCATTTCAAGAAGTTGGAAATTTTCCTGAAAATTGACTAGTGCCCTTCAACTTCAAACGATCGCAAATATCTCGGAAACTAATAGACTTAGGACTCTGGGAATGGTTCCATTGTGTCGAGGAACATTTTTTACACTAAAAACAGCTCTAATATTAGTTGTATTTTATTTAAACAAAGAGATACAGCCTTCATTTCAAGAAGTTGGAAATTTTCCTGAAAATTGACTAGTGTCCTTCAACTTCAAACGATCGCAAATATCTCGGAAACTAATAGATTTAGGACTCTGGGAATGGTTCCATTGTGTCCAGGAACAGTTTTTACACTAAAAACAGCTCTAATAGTAGATGTGTTTTATTTCAACAAAGAGATAATAGCCTTCATTTCAAGAAGTTGGACATTTTCCTGAAAATTGACTAGTGTCCTTCAACTTCAAACGATCGCAAATATCTCGGAAACTAAAGGACTGAGGACTCTGGGAATGGTTCCATTGTGTCGAGGAACATTTTTTACACTAAAAACAGCTCTAATATTAGTTGTATTTTATTTAAACAAAGAGAATACAGCCTTCATTTCAAGAAGTTGGAAATTTGCCTGAAAATTGACTAGTGTCCTTCAACTTCAAACGATCGCAAATATCTCGGAACTAATAGACTTAGGACTCTGGGAATGGTTCCATTGTGTCGAGGAACATTTTTTACACTAAAAACAGCTCTAATATTAGTTGTATTTTATTTAAACACAGAGAATACAGCCTTCATTTCAAGAAGTTGGAAATTTTCCTGAAAATTGACTAGTGCCCTTCAACTTCAAACGATCGCAAATATCTCCGAAACTAGCAGACTTAGGACTCTGGGAATGGTTCCATTTTGTCGAGGAACATTTTTAACACTAAAAACAGCTCTAATATTAGTTGTATTTTATTTAAACACTGAGAATACAGCCTTCATTTCAAGAAGTTGGAAATTTGCCTGAAAATTGACTAGTGTCCTTCAACTTCAAACGATCGCAAATATCTCGGAATCTAATAGACTTAGGACTCTGGGAATGGTTCCATTGTGTCCAGGAACAGTTTTTACACTAAAAACAGCTCTAATGGTAGATGTGTTTTATTTCAACAAAGAGATAATAGCCTTCATTTCAAGAAGTTGGACATTTTCCTGAAAATTGACTAGTGTCCTTCAACTTCAAACGATCGCAAATATCTCGGAAACTAAAGGACTGAGGACTCTGGGAATGGTTCCATTGTGTCGAGGAACATTTTTTACACTAAAAACAGCTCTAATATTAGTTGTATTTTATTTAAACAAAGAGAATACAGCCTTCATTTCAAGAAGTTGGAAATTTTCCTGAAAATTGACTAGTGTCCTTCAACTTCAAACGATCGCAAATATCTCGGAAACTAATAGACTTAGGACTCTGGGAATGGTTCCATTGTGTCGAGGAACATTTTTTACACTAAAAACAGCTCTAATATTAGTTGTATTTTATTTAAACAAAGAGAATACAGCCTTCATTTCAAGAAGTTGGAAATTTGCCTGAAAATTGACTAGTGTCCTTCAACTTCAAACGATCGCAAATATCTCGAAAACTAATAGACTTAGGACTCTGGGAATGGTTCCATTGTGTCGAGGAACATTTTTTACACTAAAAACAGCTCTAATAGTAGATGTATTTTATTTAAACAAAGAGAATACAGCCTTCATTTCAAGAAGTTGGAAATTTTCCTGAAAATTGACTAGTGTCCTTCAACTTCAAACGATCGCAAATATCTCGGAAACTAAAGGACTGAGGACTCTGGGAATGGTTCCATTGTGTCGAGGAACATTTTTTACACTAAAAACAGCTCTACTATTGGTTGTATTTTATTTAAACAAAGAGATAACAGCCTTCATTTCAAGAAGTTGGAAAGTTTCCTGAAAATTGAAATTTGCCTGGAAATTGACTAGCGTCCTTCAACTTCAAACGATCGCAAATATCTCGGAAACTAATAGATTTATGACTCTGGGAATGGTTCCATTGTGTCGAGGAACATTTTGTACACTAAAAACAGCTCTAATATTAGATGTATTTTATTTCAACAAAGAGATAACAGCCATCTTTTCAAGAAGTTGTAAATATTCCTGAAAATTGTCTAGTGCCCTTCAACTTCAAACGATCGCAAATATCTCGGAAACTACTAGACTTAGGACTCTGGGAATGGTTCCATTGTATCGAGGAACATTTTTTTACACTAAGAACAGCACCAATAGTAGATGTATTTTATTTAAACAAAGAGATAACAGCCTTCATTTCAAGAAGTTGGAAATTTTCCTGAAAATTGACTAGTGTCCTTCAAATTCAAACGATCGCAAATATCTCGGAAACTAATAGACTTAGGACTCTGGGAATGATTCCATTGTGTCGAGGAAGATTTTTTACACTAAAAACAGCTCTAATATTAGTTGTATTTCATTTAAACACAGAGAATACAGCCTTCACTTCAAGAAGTTGGAAATTTTCCTGAAAATTGACTAGTGCCCTTCAACTTCAAACGATCGCAAATATCTCCGAAACTAGCAGACTTAGGACTCTGAGAATGGTTCCATTTTGTCGAGGAACATTTTTTACACTAAAAACAGCTCTAATAGTAGATGTATTTTATTTCAACAAAGAGATAAGAGCCTTCATTTCAAGAAGTTGGAAATTTTCCTGAAAATTGACTAGTGTCCTTCAACTTCAAACGATCGCAAATATCTCAGAGACTAACAGACTTAGGACTCTGGGAATGGTTCCATTGTGTCGGGGAACATTTCTTACACTAAAAACAGCTCTAATAGTAGATGTATTTTATTTCAACAAAGAGAATACAGCCTTCATTTCAAGAAGTTGGAAATTTGCCTGGAAATTGACTAGTGTAATTCATCTTCAAACGATCGCAAATATCTCGGAAACTAATATACTTAGGACTCTGGGAATGGTTCCATTGTGTCGAGGAACATTTTTTACACTAAAAACAGCTCTAATATTAGTTGTATTTTATTTAAACACAGAGAATACAGCCTTAATTTCTAGAAGTGGGTAATTTTCCTGAAAATTGACTAGTGTCCTTTAACTTCAAACGATCGCAAATATCTCGGAAACTAATAGACTTAGGACTCTGGGAATGGTTCCATTGTGTCGAGGAACATTTTTTACACTAAAAACAGCTCTAATACTAGTTGTATTTTATTTAAACAAAGAGATAATAGCCTTCATTTCAAGAAGTTGGAAATTTGCCTGAAAATTGACTAGTGTCCTTCAACTTCAAACGATCGCAAATATCTCGGAATATAATAGACTTAGGACTCTGGGAATGGTTCCATTGTGTCGAGGAACATTTTTTACACTAAAAACAGCTCTAATATTAGTTGTATTTTATTTAAACACAGAGAATACAGCCTTCATTTCAAGAAGTTGGAAATTTTCCTGAAAATTGACTAGTGTCCTTCAACTTCAAACGATCGCAAATATCTCGGAAACTAATAGACTTAGGACTCTGGGAATGGTTCCATTGTGTCGAGGAACATTTTTTACACTAAAAACAGCTCTACTATTGGTTGTATTTTATTTAAACAAAGAGATAACAGCCTTCATTTCAAGAAGTTGGAAAGTTTCCTGAAAATTGAAATTTGCCTGGAAATTGACTAGCGTCCTTCAACTTCAAACGATCGCAAATATCTCGGAAACTAATAGATTTATGACTCTGGGAATGGTTCCATTGTGTCGAGGAACATTTTGTACACTAAAAACAGCTCTAATATTAGATGTATTTTATTTCAACAAAGAGATAACAGCCATCTTTTCAAGAAGTTGGAAATATTCCTGAAAATTGTACTAGTGCCCTTCAACTTCAAACGATCGCAAATATCTCGGAAACTAATAGACTTAGGACTCTGGGAATGGTTCCATTGTGTCGAGGAACATTTTTTTACACTAAAACAGCTCTAATAGTAGATGTATTTTATTTAAACAAAGAGATAACAGCCTTCATTTCAAGAAGTTGGAAATTTTCCTGAAAATTGACTAGTGTCCTTCAACTTCAAACGATCGCAAATATCTCGGAAACTAATAGACTTAGGACTCTGGGAATGATTCCATGTGTCGAGGAAGATTTTTTACACTAAAAACAGCTCTAATATTAGTTGTATTTATTTAAACACAGAGAATACAGCCTTCATTTCAAGAAGTTGGAAATTTTCCTGAAAATTGACTAGTGCCCTTCAACTTCAAACGATCGCAAATATCTCCGAAACTAGCAGACTTAGGACTCTGAGAATGGTTCCATTTTGTCGAGGAACATTTTTTACACTAAAAACAGCTCTAATAGTAGATGTATTTTATTTCAACAAAGAGATAAGAGCCTTCATTTCAAGAAGTTGGAAATTTTCCTGAAAATTGACTAGTGTCCTTCAACTTCAAACGATCGCAAATATCTCAGAGACTAATAGACTTAGGACTCTGGGAATGGTTCCATTGTGTCGGGGAACATTTCTTACACTAAAAACAGCTCTAATAGTAGATGTATTTTATTTCAACAAAGAGAATACAGCCTTCATTTCAAGAAGTTGGAAATTTGCCTGGAAATTGACTAGTGTCCTTCATCTTCAAACGATCGCAAATATCTCGGAAACTAATAGACTTAGGACTCTGGGAATGGTTCCATTGTGTCGAGGAACATTTTTTACACTAAAAACAGCTCTAATATTAGTTGTATTTTATTTAAACACAGAGAATACAGCCTTAATTTCTAGAAGTGGGTAATTTTCCTGAAAATTGACTAGTGTCCTTTAACTTCAAACGATCGCAAATATCTCGGAAACTAATAGACTTAGGACTCTGGGAATGGTTCCATTGTGTCGAGGAACATTTTTTACACTAAAAACAGCTCTAATACTAGTTGTATTTTATTTAAACAAAGAGATAATAGCCTTCATTTCAAGAAGTTGGAAATTTGCCTGAAAATTGACTAGTGTCCTTCAACTTCAAACGATCGCAAATATCTCGGAATCTAATAGACTTAGGACTCTGGGAATGGTTCCATTGTGTCGAGGAACATTTTCTACACTAAAAACAGCTCTAATATTAGTTGTATTTTATTTAAACACAGAGAATACAGCCTTCATTTCAAGAAGTTGGAAATTTTCCTGAAAATTGACTAGTGTCCTTCAACTTCAAACGATCGCAAATATCTCGGAAACTAAAGGACTGAGGACTCTGGGAAAAGTTCCATTGTGTCGAGGAACATTTTTTACACTAAAAACAGCTCTAATATTAGTTGTATTTTATTTAAACAAAGAGAATACAGCCTTCATTTCAAGAAGTTGGAATTTTCCTGAAAATTGACTAGTGTCCTTCAACTTCAAACGATCGCAAATATCTCGGAAACTAATAGACTTAGGACTCTGGGAATGGTTCCATTGTGTCGAGGAACATTTTTTACACTAAAAACAGCTCTAATATTAGTTGTATTTTATTTAAACAAAGAGATAACAGCCTTCATTTCAAGAAGTTGGAAATTTTCCTGAAAATTGACTAGTGTCCTTCAACTTCAAACGATCGCAAATATCTCGGAAACTAATAGACTTAGGACTCTGGGAATGGTTCCATTGTGTCGAGGAACATTTTTTACACTAAAAACAGCTCTAATATTAGTTGTATTTTATTTAAACAAAGAGAATACAGCCTTCATTTCAAGAAGTTAGAAATTTGCCTGCAAATTGACCTGTGTCCTTCAACTTCAAACGATCGCAAATATCTCGGAAAATAAAGGACTTAGGACTCTGGGAATGGTTCCATTGTGTCGAGGAACATTTTTTACACTAAAAAAAGCTCTAATATTAGTTGTATTTTATTTAAACAAAGAGAATACAGCCTTCATTTCAAGAAGTTGGAAATTTGCCTGAAAATTGACTAGTGTCCTTCAACTTCAAACGATCGCAAATATCTCGGAAACTAAAGGACTGAGAACTCTGGGAATGGTTCCATTGTGTCGAGGAACATTTTTTACACTAAAAACAGCTCTAATATTAGTTGTATTTTATTTAAACAAAGAGAATACAGCCTTCATTTCAAGAAGTTGGAAATTTGCCTGAAAATTGACTAGTGTCCTTCAACTTCAAACGATCGCAAATATCACAGAGACTAATAGACTTAGGACTCTGGGAATGGTTCCATTGTGTCGAGGAACATTTTTTACACTAAAAACAGCTCTAATAGTAGATGTATTTTATTTAAACACAGAGAATACAGCCTTCATTTCAAGAAGTTGGAAATTTTCCTGAAAATTGACTAGTGCCCTTCAACTTCAAACGATCGCAAATATCTCCGAAACTAGCAGACTTAGGACTCTGGGAATGGTTCCATTGTGTCGAGGAACATTTTTTACACTAAAAACAGCTCTAATAGTAGATGTATTTTATTTCAACAAAGAGATACAGCCTTCATTTCAAGAAGTTGGAAATTTTCCTGAAAATTGACTAGTGTCCTTCAACTTCAAACGATCGCAAATATCACAGAGACTAATAGACTTAGGACTCTGGGAATGGTTCCATTGTGTCCAGGAACAGTTTTTACACTAAAAACAGCTCTAATAGTAGATGTGTTTTATTTCAACAAAGAGATAATAGCCTTTGTTTGCGTTGCAAAATGAAAGAAAATAGATAAATAAAACACAAGGATTAGAATTTTATTTCAATGCAGTCGTGGACTGTATATTTTATTGAATAATTGTTCGTGGAACAATTAAATTACCTTTTTTACAGGATGTAGTGGTTTGTGATGCTTTTCGGTCGTGAACCAATGAGCGAGTAATCTTAGCGAATTAAAAAAGCTAAGATGTCGCAAAGCGGGGTTATAAAAGCTATTCGTTACATTTTGTTACTACATTTGTCTTTGTCTACGAAGTAAACAAAGACGTATAAAAAGTGTAATGTACAACATGTAACGCAGGGATGGAAAAAGCCTGTGGGGAAAGTTTAAATCAAATAAGTTATGAAAATGGCTTTGAAACTATACATTGCCGCCCGCGTTGCAACATCCAGCTGTGTTGCAAAATTAACAATAAAACAAATACGTATATACAGTTTTTTTTTTTTTTTCATTTTTTCATAAACATTTTATTTATAAATAGAAAAAGTTATTTGCTCGAGAAGCAGGATCATATTGTGGCTCGAGGAGACCAGACCCATTAACTTTTTATTGGATATGCAAGTGACTCGAAAAGTCTTGTGACAGGGGCTCGACGAGCCAGAGGCAATTGAAGATTGCCCCTCACATTATACGTTACATGGGCCCGATATAACCCATCCGAATATGGTGAGCTGGGCCCATGGAAAACCAGGGCTTGAATAAGTTTGCGGCTTCATGATTTTATTGTAGACTTCAGGGCCCAGAATGACACTAACCGCTGCTGCTTCATGGAACCGAGGATCGGCTAACTGCAGGCCAGCATAGTGTTCTTTCAGACCGGCGGACACAGACTCCGTAGGAGCGACAAGGTTCCCAAGATTAATCACTCGCGCCGAAATTGAAATCCGCTGAGTGATGTCGTATGATGATGCAACGGAGAACTGGCAGAACCTCTCGGGTCCCACGAAGACAGGACACAGTTTAATACTATCAGCCAATGACCGACAGATTAAACTATGTCCTGCGCACGGGTCTATGAGAGCTCTGACAGGTATCCGATGACCATTGTACATCAGCTGCACCACCACTGTTGGCCCAAGCGTGGCTACGGACTGGATGGCAGCTATGGGCCTGCGGACAACGGAAGGACAGTGTCGGGGAGTGAAAGAGGGACCAGGAGTAGGAGGTTTTGAAGAGTTAACGGACGGACGTTTTGAAGATCTACGCTTTCGTGATTTCTTAGAAGGCTTGACTGCAGTATTGGAGACTTGTAAGGGAATTGATTGTGGTGCGGACGTTGGAGCAACTTCGTTGGGAGAAGGCTGGTGGAGCAAGGTGTGATGCCCTTTCTTACAAATTTTGCAACTGTACGGACTGGGACAGTCACGAATTGGGTGAGTAGTGGACAGACAATTGCCACAGCATTTGTGAAATGCGACCACCCTCAACCTTCTATCAACCCGCATCACTCGAAATTCTTTGCAGTCCCTGAGAAGATGTGTGCCGTTGCATATTGCGCAAACCTTTTTCGAACCCTGGTTCTTCCGACAGGATGCCGAAAGTTGTGGCGAGACCACTGGTTCGTCTGAAGGAGCTTCAGGGACCGTCGTAGACGGATTTTTTACTATTGGATTTTCCTCCGAGGGAGGAGCAGCTTCAGGGGGCCCAGATACCATTGGCTCATCGGAGATGGGGGTAGTAATGGCGTCGAGCTCCCTTTCCTCATCAGACATGGGGACGTCGTCCTCATAGTCGGGTAGAGTTGCAGCCATCTTTCCTAAATTTTCCATCTTCTGTGAAAATAGAGAGGATGCAATAATACAACGATGAGGAGAGAGTTATTGGAATTATTGGCCAGGATGACCATCAAAAACTGTAGGTCGTTTTAAAATTGTCATGGCCCGAGAATTCGCGACGCGTTCGCGGCCATCAATTATAATTTTTTTCTTTCGCGAAAAAATAAAGAGGTACAAATACGAATCGAAAACGTGGACTATGACAATTAAGGTAGCGCAATTAATTTTACAATTGGCCGTCGGATAGTGCCATTTTCCGTATGGATATCTGCGACTCGTACTCGACCATCAGAACCCGGGTGCACCGCTATAATCCGTCCTAATTTCCACGAAGTGGGAGGAAGATTTTCATGCCTAACTACGACTAAGTCGCCTTTTTGAAGATCGCGTTGCGGAAACTTCCATTTGTACCTTTTGTGCATCCTTCCACCGTAGGCAGAGTTGCTGAGTGAGAGCTTTAAGTTTCCGAAACCGATTTACCAGATGCAAAGGCGCTTCGTCAATTACTGGCTCCGGAGGAGCAAGGATTGGGGTTCCAATAAGGAAATGACCTGGTGTCAGTGCTACTATATCCTGAGGATTGTCATTTATGGGACATAAAGGACGTGAATTTAAACAAGCTTCGATTCTGGAAAGAATCGTAGAAAGTTCTTCAAACGTAAATTTGAAGTTCTTAGCTTGCTTACGAAAATGCAACTTAAAACTTTTTACGGCGGCCTCCCATAGACCACCCATATGGGGGGCGCCAGCGGGAATAAATTGCCATGAAAGTTCTTGATACTGCAATGTGGAACACAAGTTAGTACGATTTTCACGGAGAACTATTTTAAAATTATTTTCGATTTCCCTAGAAGCTCCAACGAAGTTGGTGCCGTTATCAGAGAAAATTGTTTTTGGACAACCACGTCTGGAGATAAAGCGGTGAAAGGCTGCTAAAAATGTTGCCGTAGACAAATCAGAAGTAGCCTCAAGATGTATTGCTTTCGTAAAAAGCAAACAAAAACACAGACGTAACCTTTAGTGATTTTAGAAAAGCGGCCTGTAAACGATTTAAGGTCGAAGGGACCTGCAAAATCAACACCGGTAGTGGTGAATGGTCTAGATAATACCGTTCTCTCTGGAGGAAGAGCAGCCATTATCTGAGAGCAAGACCGTTTTTTGTCCAAGAAACATGTTTTACATTTAGTAATGGTGGTTTTAATTAGTGATGTGAGTCGTGGGACCCAATATTCAATTCTAATGATGCGTAACATCAGTTGATTTCCACCGTGGATGGAAAGAACATGTATGAATTGAAGTAGTAAGTGCGTGAAACGACTTTGGCGAGGCAGAATAATGGGATGCCTTTCTGTGTAAGACAGAGTAGGTGATTGCGACAAGCGTCCATTAAGCCTAATTACCCCGAATTCATCCAGAAATGGATTTAAGAGTAAAAGAGAACACTTTGCATTTAAGGGAACCTTATCTGACAAAGACTGGTACTCATCTGCAAAGTGGACTTTTTGAGATAAAATAGCCAGACGTAATCTAACCGCTTTTATCTCTGCACTGATAAGGGCCTTCTCATTGTAAATGTATCGACCTCTATGAGCAGGATGAGTCCGGTGGAAAAATCTAAAAACATAGGAGAGGACTCGAAGAGCCCTATCTAACGAAGAGAAATCTTCTAAGGGGTCACAATAATTATTAAAGAAAGAGGCATGAGTCTTGACAGCACGCATTTCAATTTCGGTGTCAAGCAGAGGAAAATTGGATAAATTCCAATGAGAACTATTTTGGCGTAGCCAATGTGGTCCATACCACCAAAGATTAGAGGAGGCAAGCTCGGAAGGCGAAACCCCCCGGCTGCCTAAATCAGCGGGATTATCTTCAGAGCGCACGTGATGCCAATTACCTACGTCTGTTATCTCCTGAATTTTGCTAACACGGTTGGCAACAAATGTCGTCCACGTAGATGGACTTTTGTTGAGCCAGGAGAGGACGATCGTAGAATCAGTCCAACAATAAATTTTTTGAAATGAAATGTCAATTTCATCTATAATATTTTTTAATAATTTGGAGGCCAAAACGGCTCCGCAAAGTTCCAACCGTGGTAAGGAAATTGTCTTTAGGGGGGCTACCTTACTTTTGCAGGTCAGGAGGTGAGTATAAATGTCTTTATTCGGCGTTATAATCCGAATATATATCACCCCCGCGTATGCCTTTTCTGAGGCATCAGAAAAGACATGAAGTTCGGCGGAACAACTTGGCGTATAATGGACCCCCCGAGGAACTTGAATGGAATTCACATCCTGGTAGCAATCCACAAAATTTTGCCAATCACGTTCTGTCGTGGACAGAAGTGCATCATCCCAGCCGATTTTATCTGTCCAGATCTTCTGCATAACTATTTTAGCTGTCACAATTACGGGGCCTAACCAACCTAAAGGATCGAACAGTTTGGCAATAGTGGACAAAGTTTCTCGTTTTGTATAGTGGGCTTTTGTGGGAAGAGCATTCACACTAAAATAAAACAAATCAAGCTGAGCATTCCAACGTATACCTAACGGCTTGGAACTGCTAGCTTCCACAAAAGAAAGAACTTTGGCGCCTATTAAATCTTCCGTAGGAAGATTTTGCAAAATAGCACGGTCATTTGCTGTCCACTTCCTCAACTCAAATTTAGCGGACGAAAGAGCAGATCTTAATTGATCGCGAGAATTTAAAGCTGTACGCAAGTCATGATATCTTGTTAGCACGTCGTCGACGTACATGCACCTACGTAGTATGTGTGCAGCGAGAGGATATTCATCGTCAGTATCGTCAGCTAACTGTAAAAGCGTCCGTATGGCTAAATAGGGGGCGCAGTTTACGCCGAATGTCACCGTCTGCAACTCAAAATCCTGAACAGGTTTTTGAGGAGAATCCCGGAAGAGTATTCTCTGTAGTGGAGTATGTGCCGGATCGACACGAATTTGGCGATACATCTGTGTGATGTCGCAGTTATATACAAATTTAAATAATCTCCACCTTAGAATGAGGAATACTAAGTCTAATTGCAGAGTGGGACCCACATGTAAAATATCATTAAGACTTTTCCCGTTGGAAGTTTTATTCGAGGCGTTGAAAACCACTCGAAGCTTGGTAGTCTGCTTGTCGGGATTTATTACTGGATGGTGGGGGAGGTAACAAACCGTAGAGTTTGTTGACGCGGCAACTACTGGCCTCATATGGTCCAAATCTAAATATTCATTGACCACTTGGTCGTAGACTGCCTTGATTTGTGGCTTTCGAAGAAGAGATGCCTCATTCCGAAGAAATTGTCGTAAACAATTATTTCGGGAAAATCCTAAGTCTGCCTGTCTAACTAACTCTGTCTTGAGGGGAAGGCTGACCACGTACCTGCCCTCTGAATCCCGACGTGTGGTACGTTTATAATTTGCCTCACAAAACTGGTCGGAGGGCGACAAAATTGGACGTTTAGGAACTTCCTCCAATTCCCAAAAACGAAGAAGAACATTGTTAAGTTTTTCTTCGTCAGATATACTGACTTTAACGGAAAAGACTGATAGATGTTGAGGGGGAATAGAACCAGTAATGATCCAACCAAAGACCGTATTTTGTGCTATTAGAGAGCCTAATATATTAGTGTGAATTCCCTGTAGCAGAATCTTCGAATAAAGATCTGCTCCCAGCAAAAGGTCAACAGGGCGACTGTTGAACAAATTTGGATCAGCCAAACGTAGATTTGGCAAACGAGAAACGAAGTCGCTATTGACAGAAAACGAAGGCAGATTGCCAGAGATAGAAGGTAAAATCAGGGCAGTCGTTTCCATTGAAAGCGAAGCATCCAATGGAGAACTTATGCAAATTGAACACAACTTGCGCGACGTAGTCGAAACTGCCTGATTAATGCCAGAAATTGTAGCAACAGTGGTAGTGGAGGCGATGCCTAGAAGCTTCTGAAGCAGGGTCAATTAATGCTCTGGCAGGGTACGTGGTATCCTGGTGAACGATGTTTACCATTGCCGTGCCTAATAGGACATTTCGACTTTGAGCAGTATGAAATACCTGTCTATTAGAAGAGCTGGAAGATAGACCTGAAGAAGTGGAAGGTTGATTGGACAAAGCTACGTTCCTGACTTCAGAAGTTGCTGCAGTCGAAGACGTGGAATTATCTCTATGTAATAGAGTGTGATGTCTTTTATTACATTTGCTACAATTGTATGGACTACTGCAGTGGTTGACTAAATGTTTAGGAGACAGACAATTTAAACAACAATTATGTCGCCTAATGGTGTTAATTCTTTCAGGAACTGAAAGTTTTAGAAATTTTTGGCATGCTCTGACATGATGCATTTGTCGTGGACATAAAGTGCATGTTTTATTGGAGGGTGCTCGGGATGGCCTAGATGTTGAAGGTGAATTACGAGGTGTGAAAGTAGGGGATCG
Source organism: Musca domestica (assembly GCF_030504385.1). Classification (NCBI taxonomy): domain Eukaryota; kingdom Metazoa; phylum Arthropoda; class Insecta; order Diptera; family Muscidae; genus Musca; species Musca domestica. The sequence continues at coordinate 147,809 of NW_026712214.1, forward strand.
GTTCATGCCAGCATTCGTGAAATGTGAACGAACTTTTTTACTACTTTGCGGTTTGACGTTGTCAATACCTCTAATGTCACGAAGGCAAGTAAGAGTTTGGATGCGTTCTGTAAGAAACTTATCCAAATCTTCCCAGGAAGACAAAGCTGATTTATTTTTGATACTTTGTTCCCAAAGTGTGACGCTATTTTTGGGAAGCCTTTGAAGACATATGAACACTAGAATAGGGTCCCAGCCTTCAGTTGGCACATCATAATTTAACATGGCCGAAATGCACCCATTTATGCCTCTTTGCAATTTCTTTAAACCTAAACTTGTTTCACTGTCTAATACTGGCAGGTCAAATAAAAGCTTATGTTGGTGGTTCACCAAAATACGTGGATTGTCATACGTTTGTTTTAAAGCTTTCCACGCAAGACCAAAGTTTTTGTGGGTAAGTGAAAACTTAGCCACTATGTCATGGGCGTCGCCACTGGTCTTATTGTTTAAATGACATAGACGTTCAATGTCACTAATGCCAGTATTGTTAATATACACTGCCGAGAATAGGTCTCTAAATGTAGGCCAGGAAAGAAAGTCGCCATTAAATATTTCTATGTCACAAGGCGGTAAATTCAACCTATGACCACAATTATCACCACCACAGGATGTGAGTGATGAGTTATAAGATATTGGCGAATGAGACGAAGCCTCCAAAATCGAAGCTCTATCCTCGGAACGAGGAGTAGGCTGATTGACGGGGTTAACCTCGGAACGAGATATAGTCCTATTACCTACGCTAGCCTGAGGAGACGATGTCGCCATCGATGACTTAGGCGGAGCCCGAAGTTCATCTAACTTCCTATTTATGGAAGCTAATACTTTTAAATAACATCTAAATGCGACATCGTATTTAGTGTCTGCGGCAGTGATGTCCTCACCTGAACTGTCTTCTTCTGCAAAATAATTAAGACACTTGTCAAAAACGGTTTTCACCTTTTCCCATAACGTTCTGACCTCAGCTCCCTGTAATTCTAAAATGTAGACATCGAGCTCATCGTCCCGTTGGGAACTGAAGTTGGCATCAAATTTAACCAAAGCATCAGTAGCTCGGATGAACAAATCTAGAGGTGTGAGTGGCATTTTATTTCAAATAAATGAACGTAATTCAGAAAAAAAAATTAGAAAAATGTCTAAAGTTTTTGTGGAAAACTGTATTTTGTTTAAGAAAACTGCAGGAAAAGTAGCAAAAACACAAAGAATTGTTTGAAAAACAATTTGTACTATGAAAATCTTTAAAAAGATGTTCCAAAAATAAAGCAGTAATATAAAAATACAGAAAAATTTGCAATAAATGCTTTAATTTCTATAAAGTGACACGTAATGTCGAATAATTTGTCGAATAATAAAAAAGTTAGTTTTTCACAAAAATATTAATAAAATGTACTTTAAAGCACGAGATGCTTGAAGAAAATTAATGTGCTTTATTAGAAATACACTGATTTTATAATTAGTCGTTGACTAATTGTAATAAAGTATCGTAGATACGCCAAAAATATTGAGGTTTAACGTAATTAAACCACAAATATATAGAAATTTAAAGAAAAGAATTAAATATTAACTCAAAATTTCTCTCAGTGTATTCGTGAAATGTTTACAGTGTATCGTATAATACCTGCAAACTATGGCAAAGTATCGATGATAACAATTGCCAACGAAAAAATATCAAAAATTTTTAATAAAAAAATTAAAAATTCGAAAAATATTAAAAATTTCAATAAAACCGACTGTAGGGTGCACGGACTGTAAGATGCACGTTTTCAATCGGTAGCGGACAACAACAAAAAAAATAAATCAAAAATATTTGATAAAAAAAATTAATTTTTGATTAAATATATAATATATTATATTTTATTTATATAAAAATAATAATATTTTAATAAATAAGACCGCATATAGGGTGCACAGTGTCGAAAACACAATTTAAATTTAATTTAAGTTGATATCCGTAGGATTCAACACAAAAAATACCCAAAAATGGCACTAAAATATTTTGATCAATTTGTTGGATAATATTAGGAAGTGTGAACACCCCTAATAAATATGATCATATGTTACTTTAATGTAAGTGTCAAATATGTCACAAGGTGGCAACAATCAGCAGAGATGACAATTACTCTCACATATGGTAATTGTTGTTGTGATGATTTTGGTGTTTTGAAGAAAGAAGAAGAAATAAATGAAAAACAAAACACCAAAATGATCAAAAAATAAAAAAATAGAAGAAATGCGCGAAAACGCGATAAAATGAAATTAAAATGAATTAAAAAAAACTGTGATTGTGTGTGTATATTTTTTTGTTGTAAACAAAAATTTACAGTGACCGATTTGACACAAAATATTGTTATTAAAATGAAATTTACCGACGGCAAATGGACGGACGGACGCGCTGTAAAACGACCGACAGTTTTTTTTATTATTTATCACAACACGGAATCACTGTACAACACTTTTTATTCGTAAAATAAATAAAGATGTGTACATACCTGTGTTGCTGCTATTATTTTATTTGAATAGATAAATAAAATATAAGTTGTGATGATCGTTGATCTTTTTATTTTGTTGGTTGTTGTTGTCCTCGACGAAGTCGATGTTTGCCTTTGTTAAAGGAAAAAAGAGTTAGTTAGTTTTCGTTGAAAATAATCCGGCTAGATTGGACCAATGTTTGCGTTGCAAAATGAAAGAAAATAGATAAATAAAACACAAGGATTAGAATTTTATTTCAATGCAGTCGTGGACTGTATATTTTATTGAATAATTGTTCGTGGAACAATTAAATTACCTTTTTTACAGGATGTAGGGGTTTGTGATGCTTTTCGGTCGTGAACCAATGAGCGAGTAATCTTAGCGAATTAAAAAAGCTAAGATGTCGCAAAGCGGGGTTATAAAAGCTATTCGTTACATTTTGTTACTACATTTGTCTTTGTCTACGAAGTAAACAAAGACGTATAAAAAGTGTAGTGTACAACATGTAACGCAGGGATGGAAAAAGCCTGTGGGGAAAGTTTAAATCCAATAAGTTATGAAAATGGCTTTGAAACTATACACCCACTATGCGCTTGAATATTATGATCGAATGGCAGGACAATTTTATTATAATTAGAATTGTGGCATGCGTTTTACAATACATCAACTCCCAAAGTTCGGTCAAAAAAAAAAAATCTTCCAAGGTTGGTGTGATCTCATATGTTAAATTCTGACAGTTGTGTGCCTTTGGGATGAATTCAAAGACGGATCCCTGATTTCTTCCCACATTATGGCAGATGGAATATTGTTTCGCCTCTAGAAAAATCGAAGGAAGAAAAGGCTGATAATGTGGACAGCCTTCCAAAAACCTTAGAGATCTTTGGACAAATCAAGGGGATGTCTTCACGACGTGCAGAAAATATAATCTGGAGCTGCATCCTGATAAGTGTATATTTTTCAGAAATGAAGTAACCTTTTTGGGTCATAAATGCACTGACAAGGGAATTCTTCCCGATAACTCAAAATATGAGACAATCCAAACATATCCTACCCCAAAAAGCGCGGACGAAAGTAAAAGATTTGTTGCCTTTTGTAATTACTACAGAAGATTTATACCGAATTTTGCAGAATACTCTCTGCCATTAACAAACTAACTAGGAAAAATGCAAAATTTATTTGGACTGAAGAGTGCCAAAAATGCTTTGAGTATTTAAGAATTCACTTTTAACCCCAAGAATACTCCAGTACCCCGATTTCAACAAACAATTTTGCATTACTTCCGATGCAAGTAAATATGCATGCGGTGCTGTTCTAAGCCAAGAGCATAAGGGTGTACAATTACCCGTGGCATATGCATCAAGATCCTTTACCAAAGGTGAAAGCAACAAATCCGTAATTGAACAAGAACTCGTAGCAGTACATTGGGCAATAAAATACTTCAGACCATACATATATGGTACAAAATTTTTGGTGAGAAGTGATCACCGCCCATTGACCTAATTGTTCTCTTTGAAGAATCCATCTTCAAAATTAATCCGGATGAGATTGGACCTCGAAGAATGTGACTTTGAAATACAATACATAAAAGGAAAGGACAATTGTGGAGCCGATGCCCTTTCCAAAATTGATTTTGACCATATTAAGAGTATAAAGAGACTCTATATGGTAACAACGCGGTCTAAATCAAAGAAAGACCAAACACAAAAAAATAAAAAATTAACAAGCGTGTCAGACATTCCTAGGGTCTACGAAACACTAAATGCAAAGGAGGTAAAGAAAAGTGTTCGCCTAAAGTTTTTTCTCTCTGGTACAACTCCAAAGTGTATCCTTAAATATGGGAGAAAAACTTTAGAAAATGTAAAGATTGATGACCTTATTGCTAATGGAAGCTTTGATCTAAGTCAATTCATTCCTAGGTTGGAAAAAATAACAGGTAATAAGGAATATTCAAATTACAACTCTCATTAAATGAGGATTTATTCAATATGATTCGAATCAATGATTTCAAAAACTGTGCGAACCAGTTATTAAAGAAACTAACAACAGCATTAACGCCAAAATTAGAGAAAATATCTGCTGACGAGCAGAAAAAACTCCTACAAACGTATCATAATGATCCATTATACGGAGGTCACCCTGGCATCAAAAGAATGTCAGAAAAACTCCGCACTAAATATCGTTGGAAAGGAATGTCTAAAGACACCAAAAACTATGTTAAAAATTGCAGTAAATGCCAAGAGAACAAGTCCCTTAAAAGGACGAAAGAACCTATGTGTATAACGGAAACCCCAGCAAGTGCCTTTGATATTCTCGTTATTGATACAATAGGTCCATTTATTAAGTCAAACAGCGGTAACGAATACGCTGTGACAATTATATGTGATCTCACCAAGTACCTGGTAACTATACCAGTACCCGAAAAAACGGCAAAAACAATAGCTACGGCAATATTTGAAAACTTTGTACTTACATATGGACCAATGAGAAAAGTTTTAACTGACAGAGGAACTGAGTATAAAAAACCCACTGCAGGAACTTTTTAAGATGTTGGATGTGAAACATGCTCAATCGACAGCATACCACCATCAAACAGTTGGATCCATAGAAAGGTCACATAGGACATTTAATGAATATATTCGTTCTTATGTGTCATTAGAACGAACGGATTGGGACGAATGGCTTAAATATTTTACATACTGTTTTAATACTACTCCATCAACAATCCATGGTTATTGTCCGTATGAATTGGTTTTTGGCAAAATTCCGACTACCATTGATTCTCTTGGTTTTAACATTGTAGATCCACTTTATAATGTTGACTCTTATGAAAAAGAAGTGAAGTACAGACTCCAAATGGCAAGACAACGAGCAGCCAGAATGATTACTCAATCAAAATTCTCCAATAAATTACAATATGACAAAACGGCTAATCCTTTACACGTACAAATAGGAGATTTAGTACTAGTAGAGAATAATGGCGGCCATAAATTGGAACAATTATTCAAAGGCCCCTACTCTGTCGAAAATATCGATTCTAATGGGAATTGCTCGCTGTCATTGTCGGGCAGAAAAAGTATTGAAGTACATAAAAACGTTTAAAATTGTTCAATGCATTAAGCAATAACTTGAATAAAGAACAAAAATATTGAAAATACTTATTTTTTTTAACTGCCTTTTAAATATAACTCTGCCTCTAAAATACGTACATATAAATTTAGCATATACATACAATAAATTATAAAACTTACATAAAACATAGATAACTGGCCATACATATGAAATATAATAATATAATATATATAGTAATAATATATATAAACATACTTTGATCTAAATCTACTTTAGAGCATTTAACTTTTCAATTCGACTTAGTAAACTAATATATAAGAATACACCTATAATTAATAACAAAAAATAGGTATATATGTAAATAATGAAAAAATAAAAACATATTAAATCAATTAAATTAAAACTTAAGATCCCACAACAAATTTTATAAAATTATTTTGATTTTTTAAAACCAAAAAATTATATTGATTATGATTTTTACAAACCATAAACTATATTTTCAAAATATCGCTTAAGTTAAAAACAAATGTTCTATTTTTCGTTATTCTCATGTAATAATTTTTTTACTACAAAATAATATATAGAATAAAAATTGTAACCGTATTTAATAAGTAAAGTTAATATATATGTAAGCATTAGTCTATAACAAAAAAAAAAAAAAAAAAAATGAGTAACTTGTAAACATTAAATGTAATTTTAAAATTAACCAGAACTAACTTCAAATAATGCCAACACTGACTGTTAATTGTAAATTTATGTGAATAAATTCATGAATTATAAAATTATATGAATTAAACTCAACTAAGAATAATCAACTTAAACCGTTGATTATTCTTTGTTAAAAAGGGAGGTGAAGTGTGTTTGATTCATCCATGTTGCCATACCTTCCGTATGACAACGTATCATACTGGTTTACATATTTGTCCAAGTTGGCATACCTTCTGTATCCAACTAATAGTATGCTTTTACTCAAGTTACAATACATTCAGAAGGTAACTTTACACCCTCACTTTATTGAGGTGTGTTGTCCGCTCCGAGATAGTAAGCGTGCATTATGCTTACTAAGCGTTTTCCCACGCTCACTTTATTTTTCATTTACCTTAAGTTATTTTTGTAAGATAATATTAGTCCAGTTCTAATTTGAATAAAGTAAGGTGAAGTCGCTTTTAGCGGCTTCCAATAAAATAAAACTACTTTCATTTCAAGATCTACAATTACTAATCTATTAGAATTTGTTTGTCAAGTTCAAAAAGGTTTTGTGAATGAGCAACAGACTGACGTTATTTACACTGATTTTAGCAAAGCGTTTGATACGGTAGTTCATAAGCTCTTGCTTCAAAAACTAGACTTAATGGGTTTCCCAACATCACTTTTAAACTGGATATCCTCCTACTTACATAATCGTACACAAAGAGTAATTTTTAATGATGTCTCTTCGAAGAATATCATTGTTTCATCAGGTGTACCACAGGGAAGTGACTTGGGCCTTTACTGTTTGTTCTTTACCTAAATGACATTCCAAACGTAATTCGTTTTTCAAAATTTTAATGTACGCTGATGATGTGAAGCTTTTTCTTCACGCAAATTCACGTAGTGATCAAATCTCTTTACAATATGATTTATACTCACTCGTAAACTGGTGTAGTATAAATGGTATGACCCTTAATCTAAAAAAATTCAAAAAGTTGTCTTTCTTTCGATCCCGACCTTATTATCTAATTACTTTATTGACTCCCACATTGGATAATGTTGATTCGTTCGTTGATTTGGGCGTATATTAGATCCTAAGCTTCGGTTTCATTTGTAAGCGTTTTCCCACGCTCACTTTATTTTTCATTTACCTTAAGTTATTTTTGTAAGATAATATTAGTCCAGTTCTAATTTGAATAAAGTAAGGTGAAGTCGCTTTTAGCGGCTTCCATAATAAAATAAAACTACTTTCATTTCAAGATCTACAATTACTAATCTATTAGAATTTGTTTGTCAAGTTCAAAAAGGTTTTGTGAATGAGCAACAGACTGACGTTATTTACACTGATTTTAGCAAAGCGTTTGATACGGTAGTTCATAAGCTCTTGCTTCAAAAACTAGACTTAATGGGTTTCCCAACATCACTTTTAAACTGGATATCCTCCTACTTACATAATCGTACACAAAGAGTTATTTTTAATGATGTCTCTTCGAAGAATATCATTGTTTCATCAGTGTACCCCAGGAAGTGACTTGGGCCCTTTACTGTTTGTTCTTTACCTAAATGACATTCCAAACGTAATTCGTTTTTCCAAAATTTTAATGTACGCTGATGATGTGAAGCTTTTTCTTCACGCAAATTCACGTAGTGATCAAATCTCTTTACAATATGATTTATACTCACTCGTAAACTGGTGTAGTATAAATGGTATGACCCTTAATCTAAAAAAATTCAAAAAGTTGTATTTCTTTCGATCCCGACCTTTATTATCTAATTACTTTATTGACTCCCACAAAGTGGATAATGTTGATTCGTTCGTTGATTTGGGCGTAATATTAGATCCTAAGCTTCGGTTTCATTTGCATATTGATTCTTGCGTTAATAAAGCGAAATCTTTACTAGGATTCATCAAGCGCTGGTCTAAAGAGTTTGATGATCCTTACGTAACTAAAAGATTATTTGTTAGCTTAGTGCGTCCAGTATTAGAATATGGCTGTGTATTGTGGAGTCCATTTTATAAATTTTACTCTGATAAAATTGAATCAGTACAAATTCAGTTTTTAATTTTCGCCTTACGTGGTTTAAACTGGAACGTTTCCGAACCTCTTCCTCCTTATGAGAGTCGGTTACTGTTAATTGACCTTCCATCACTTGAAAGAAGGCGTTTTATGTTAAGAGCACTATTTATCATTAAATTGTACGCGGTCTCATTGATTCTCCCATTTCTTATAGGTGAAATAGGCCATAATGTTCCTTCTCGCAGGACTCGTAATTTCGAACCCTTCAAATTATCGTTTGCGAGAACTAACTATGAGCTTAACAACCCTATGAGGTCACTTTGTGTTATTTATACAGTTTATTTAACACTATTTGCTTAAGTAATCCTTAAATACAATAAAGAAACTATATTCTACATATGTAATTTTGTTTGTTTAATGAGTATTCGTTTAATTGTTTCATGTCTTTGTCTTAATTCTCCAAACTCATTTACGGCATCTTATCTACATCTCCCCAGCGGAACTAGTAGAAACTCGCCTTTGAGTAATAGTTGTAAACAGTAGATTGAAATTCTGTTATAAATTACTAAGCTGCTTGATCATCTGGCACTTGATCTACATTTCCCTTTGCGGTACAGTAGACACAGCCAATGTGCAGCGTTTTTAAAATCTGTACCTTAGTAACTTTGTTTACTAATCGGTGGGTGTCTGTTATTTTATTTACTGGCTGATGAAGTTTCTGTAGCCGGTGCGAAACCATCGCTAACACGCCTTAGGTCCGGACTTTGGTGTGTACGCGCTCTCTACGTATAGGGAGGTGGCCCCCTCGGTCGGCAGGGGCGGGTGTGAGAGGCGTGGGAAACGAACGAAAAATAAGTTGTCTATAACTTGCAGGGATGAATTTACATAGGTGCTTCAAAAGATCATGCTGGTAGTTAAGTAAGTTAATGTAAATTTAGGATTATTTTAATAAGGGCCTTATTATGAGGTATAGTTACGACGAGTTAGTTTGTAAATACTCCGTGTTACGAACTGCTTCCTAGATGTAAAAAGCCTTCATTGGGCTCTTTCCAAACATGCTTGCCAAGTTCTGACACAATTTATTTCCAAATTTTTCGCTGATCTTGATGATGGTTTATAAATCCGTCTTTGGGAATATGGAACAACCGTTGTTATTTGGTGAATGATATATAAACGTAGTCCAAACTTGTTAAGAGATATTTTCATAAAAAAGAAAGCCCACTATGCGCTTGAGTATTATGATCGAATGGCAGGACAATTTTATTATAATTAGAATTGTGGCATGCGTTTACAATACATCAACTCCAAAGTTCGGTCAAAAAAAAAAAAAAATCTTCCAAGGTTGGTGTGATCTCATATGTTAAATTCTGACAGTTGTGTGCCTTTGGGATGAATTCAAAGACGGATCCCTGATTTCTTCCACAGTATGGCAGATGGAATTATTGTTTCGCTCTTGAAAAAAATCGAAGGAAAAAAAGGCTGATAATGTGGACAGCCTTCCAAAACCTTAGAGATTCTTTGGACAAATCAAGGGGATGTCTTCACGACGTGCAGAAATATAATCTGAAGCTGCATCCTGATAAGTGTATATTTTTCAGAAATGAAGTAACCTTTTGGGTCATAAATGCACTGACAAGGGAATTCTTCCCGATAACCTCAAAATATGAGACAATCCAAACATATCCTACCCCCAAAAAGCGCGGACGAAAACTAAAAGATTTGTTGCCTTTTGTAATTACTACAGAAGATTTATACCGAATTTTGCAGAATACTCTCTGCCATTAACAAAACTAACTAGGAAAATGCAAAATTTATTTGGACTGAAGAGTGCCAAAAATGCTTTGAGTATTAAAGAATTCACTTTTACCCCAAGAATATCCAGTACCCCCCGATTTCAATAAACAATTTTGTATTACTTCCGATGCAAGTAAATATGCATGCGTGCTGTTCTAAGCCAAGAGCATAAGGGTGTACAATTACCCGTGGCATATGCATCAAGATCCTTTACCAAAGGTGAAAGCAACAATCCGTAATTGAACAAGAACTCGTAGCAGTACATTGGGCAATAAAATACTTCAGACCATACATAGTATGGTACAAAATTTTTGGTGAGAAGTGATCACCGCCCATTGACCTACTTGTTCTCTTTGAAGAATCCATCTTCAAAATTAATCCGGATGAGATTGGACCTCGAAGAATATGACTTTGAAATACAATACATAAAAGGAAAGGACAATTGTGGAGCCGATGCCCTTCCAAAATTGATTTTGACCATATTAAGAGTATAAAAGAGACTCTATATGGTAACAACGCGGTCTAAATCAAAGAAAGACCAAACACAAAAAGATAAAAAATTAACAAGCGTGTCAGACATTCCTAGGGTCTACGAAACACTAAATGCAAAGGAGGTAAAGAAAAGTGTTCGCCTAAAGTTTTTCTCTCTGGTACAACTCCAAAGTGTATCCTTAAATATGGGAGAAAAACTTTAGAAAATGTAAGATTGACGAATACGCTGTGACAATTATATGTGATCTCACCAAGTACCTGGTAACTATACCAGTACCCGAAAAAACGGCAAAAACATAGCTACGGCAATATTTGAAAACTTTGTACTTACATATGGACCAATGAGAAAAGTTTTAACTGACAGAGGAACTGAGTATAAAAACCAGACCCTGCAGGAACTTTTTAAGATGTTGGATGTGAAACATGCTCAATCGACAGCATACCACCATCAAACAGTTGGATCCATAGAAAGGTCACATAGGACATTTAATGAATATATTCGTTCTTATGTGTCATTAGAACGAACGGATTGGACGAATGGCTTAAATATTTTACATACTGTTTTAATACTACTCCATCAACAATCCATGGTTATTGTCCGTATGAATTGGTTTTTGGCAAAATTCCGACTACCATTGATTCTCTTGGTTTTAACATTGTAGATCCACTTTATAATGTTGACTCTTATGAAAAAGAAGTGAAGTACAGACTCCAAATGGCAAGACAACGAGCAGCCCAGAATGATTACTCAATCAAATTCTCCAATAAATTACAATATGACAAACGGCTAATACTTTACACGTACAATAGGAGATTTAGTACTAGTAGAGAATAATGGCGGCCATAAATTGGAACAATTATTCAAAGGCCCCTACTCTGTCGAAAATACCGATTCTAATGGGAATTGCTCGCTGTCATTGTCGGGCAGAAAAAGTATAGAAGTACATAAAAAAACCGTTTAAAATTGTTCATGCATTAGCAATAACTTGAATAAAGAACAAAAATATTGAAAATACTTATTTTTTTTTAAACTGCCTTTAAATATAACTCTGCCTCTAAAATATACGTACATATAAATTTAGCATATACATACAATAAATTATAAAACTTACATAAAACATAGATAACTGGCCATACCTATGAAAATATAATAATATATATATATAGTAATAATATATATAAACATACTTGATCTAAATCTACTTTAGAGCATTTACTTTTCAATTCGACTTAGTAAACTAATATATAAGAATACACCTATTAATTATAACAAAAAATAGGTATATATGTAAAATAATGAAAAAAAAACATATTAAATCATTAATTAAAATTTAAGATCCCACAACAAAATTTTATAACAATTATTTTGATTTTTTTAAAACCATAAATTATATTGATTATGATTTTACAAACCATAAATTATATTTTCAAAATATCGCTTAAGTCAAAAACAAATGTTCTATTTTTCGTTATTCTCATGTAATAATTTTTTTACTACAAATATAATATAGAATAAAAATTGTAACCGTATTTAATAAGTAAAGTTAATATATATGTAAGCATTAGTCTCTATACAAAAAAAAATATGAGTAACTTGTAAACATTAAATGTAATTTTAAAATTAACCAGAACTAACTTTAAATAATGCCAACACTGACTGTTAATTGTAAATTTATGTGAATAAAATTCATGAATTATAAAATTATATGAATTAAACTCAACTAAGAATAATCAACTTAAACCGTTGATTATTCTTTGTTAAAAAGGGAGGTGTAGTGTGTTTGATTCATCCATGTTGCCATACCTTCCGTATGACAACGTATCATACTGGTTTACATATTTGTCCAAGTTGGCATACCTTCTGTATCCAACTAATAGTATGCTTTTACTCAAGTTACAATACATTCAGAAGGTACTTTACATCCTCACTAAGCGTTTTCCCACGCTCACTTTATTTTTTATTTACCTTAAGTTAATTTTATACCCTCCACCTTGGAAAGGAGGGTATATTAACTTCGTCATTCCGTTTGTAACATCCTTAAATATTCGTCGTAGACCCCATAAAGTATATATATTCATAATCAGCATAAAATTCTAAGTCGATTTAACGATGTCCGTCTGTCTGTCTGTTGAAATCACGATACAGCCCACATTATTTGACGTAGAGCGCCAAAATTTAGCAGAGCAATTGGTATTGTGTCTAGGATGGTTGGTATTGAAAATATATCGGTCCACGTTCTGGTATAGTCCCCATATAACGGTACCTCCCGATATTCGTATTTTGATGATTTATGCCACATTATTTAACGGATTTGTCTGAAAATTGGTATTTGTGGGTCATAACAGGTCCCTGTATGGTCATATATAGGTCCACGTTTTGGTATAGCCTTCATATAATGGTACCTCCCGATATTCGATATTTTGATTATTTTTGCCACAGTTTTTAACGGATTTGTCTAAAAATTGGTATTTGTTGGTCATAATGAGTTCCAGCTCCGGTGGCGAAACAGTGCATGTATGGGTCCATGATTTGGTATAGCCCCCATATAACGGTACCTCCCGATATTCGGTATTTTGATGGTTTTTTGCAACATTTTTTCACTGATTTGTGTAAAAATTGGTATTTGTGAGTCATAATGGGTCCTAGTTCGTGTGGCGAAACATTGTATGTATAGGTCCCACGTTTTGGTATAGTCCCCATATAACGGTACCTCCCGATATTCGGTATTTTGATGATTTTTGACTGATTTTTCACGAATTTCACTGAAAATTTGGTAGTTGTAGATCATAATGGGTCCCAGTTCGTGTGGCGAGTCATTGTAATTATAGGTCCACGTTTGGTATAGCCCCCATATATAACGGTACCTCCCGATATTCGGTAATTTGATGATTTTTGCCCCTTTTTTCACGTATTTCTCTGAAAATTGGTATTTGTTGGTCATAATGGGTTCTAGCTCCGTTGGCGGAAACCTTGCATGTGTAGGTCCACGATTTGGTAGAGCCCCCATATAACGGTACCTCCCGATATTCGGCATTTTAATGGTTTTTGCCACATTTCTTCTAATGTTTCCTTTACCCTATGGTGGAGGGTATTAAAAGTTTGGCCCGGCCGAACTTAATGTTTTTTTACTTGTTGTAAGATAATATTAGTCCAGTTCTAATTTGAATAAAGTAAGGTGAAGTCGCTTTTAGCGGCTTCCATAATAAAATAAAACTTCTTTCATTTCAAGATCTACAATTACTAATCTATTAGAATTTGTTTGTCAAGTTCAAAAAGGTTTTGTGAATAGGCAACAGACTGACGTTATTTACACTGATTTAGCAAAGCGTTTGATACGGTAGTTCATAAGCTCTTGCTTCAAAAACTAGATTTAATGGGTTTCCCAACATCACTTTAAACTGGATATCCTCCTACTTACATAATCGTACACAAAGAGTTATTTTTAATGATGTCTCTTCGAAGAATATCATTGTTTCATCAGGTGTACCCCAGGGAAGTGACTTGGGCCCTTTACTGTTTGTTCTTTACCTAAATGACATTCCAAACGTAATTCGTTTTTCCAAAATTTTAATGTACGCTGATGATGTGAAGCTTTTTCTTCACGCAAATTCACGTAGTGATCAAATCTCTTTACAATATGATTTATACTCACTCGTAAACTGGTGTAGTATAAATGGTATGACCCTTAATCTAAAAAAATGCGAAAAGTTGTCTTTCTTTCGATCCCGACCTTTATTATCTAATTACTTTATTGACTCCCACTAATTGGATAATGTTGATTCGTTCGTTGATTTGGGCGTAATATTAGATCCTAAGCTTCGGTTTCATTTGCATATTGATTCTTGCGTTAATAAAGCGAAATCTTTACTAGGATTCATCAAGCGCTGGTCTAAAGAGTTTGATGATCCTTACGTAACTAAAAGATTATTTGTTAGCTTAGTGCGTCCAGTATTAGAATATGGCTGTGTATTGTGGAGTCCATTTTATAAATTTTACTCTGATAAAATTGAATCAGTACAAATTCAGTTTTTAATTTTCGCCTTACGTGGTTTAAACTGGAACGTTTCCGAACCTCTTCCTCCTTATGAGAGTCGGTTACTGTTAATTGACCTTCCATCACTTGAAAGAAGGCGTTTTATGTTAAGAGCACTATTTATCATTAAATTTGTACGCGGTCTCATTGATTCTCCATTTCTTATAGGTGAAATATACCATAATGTTCCTTCTCGCAGGACTCGTAATTTCGAACCCTTCAAATTATCGTTTGCGAGAACTAACTATGAGCTTAACAACCCTATGAGGTCACTTTGTGTTATTTATAACAGTTTATTTAACACTATTTGCTTAAGTAATCCATTAAATACAATAAAGAACTATATTCTACATATGTAATTTTGTTTGTTTAATGAGTATTCGTTAATTGTTTCATGTCTTTGTCTTAATTCTCCAAACTCATTTTACGGCATCTTATCTACATCTCCCCAAGCGGAACTAGTAGAACTCGCCTTTGAGTAATAGTTGTAAACAGTAGATTGAAATTCTGTTATAAATTACTAAGCTGCTTGATCATCTGGCACTTGATCTACATTTCCCTTTGCGGTACAGTAGACACAGCCAATGTGCAGCGTTTTTAAAATCTGTACCTTATTAACTTTGTTTACTAATCTGTGTGTGTCTGCTATTTTATTTACTGGCTGATGAAGTTTCTGTAGCCGGTGCGAAACCATCGCTAACCCGCCTTAGTCCGGACTTTGGTGTGTACGCGCTCTCTACGTATAGGGAGGTGGCCCCCTCGGTCGGCAGGGGCGGGTGTGAGAGGCGTGGGAACGAACGAAAAATAAGTTGTCTATAACTTGCAGGGATGAATTTACATAGGTGCTTCAAAAATCATGCTGGTAGTTAAGTAAGTTAATGTAAAATTTAGGATTATTTTAATAAGGTCCTTATTATGAGGTATAGTTACGACGTAGTTTGTAAATACTCGTGTTAACGAACTGCTTCCTAGATGTAAAAAGCCTTCATTGGGCTCTTTCAAAACATGCTTGCCAAGTTCTGAACACAATTTATTTTCCAAATTTTTCGCTGATCTTGATGATGGTTTATAAATCCGTCTTTGGGAGCAATACAAATTGTGAATATTGGTGAATGATATATAACGTAGTCCAAACTTGTTAAGAGATATTTTCATAAAAGAAAGCCCACTATGCGCTTGAGTATTATGATCGAATGGCAGGACAATTTTATTATAATTAGAATTGTGGCATGCGTTTTACAATACATCAACTCCCAAAGTTCGGTCAAAAAAAAAATCGTCCAAGGTTGGTGTGATCTCATGTGTTAAATTTTGACAGTTGTGTGCCTTTGGGATGAATTCAAAGACGGATCCCTGATTTCTTCCACAGTATGGCAGATGGAATTATTGTTTCGCCTCTAGAAAAATCGAAGGAAGAAAAGGCTGATAATGTGGACAGCCTTCCAAAAACCTTAGAGATTCTTTGGACAAATCAAGGGGTTTGACACGTGTTGTTTTAAGTTCACGCTATGATCTAAGACCGTCTAATGGAAAGATTGTCTTCATATTAAGATTACTCAAAATGATTACTCAATCAAAATTCTCCAATAAATTACAATATGACAAAACGGCTAATACTTTACACGTACAAATAGGAGATTTAGTACTAGTAGAGAATAATGGCGGCCATAAATTGGAACAATTATTCAAAGGCCCCTACTCTGTCGAAAATATCGATTCTAATGGGAATTGCTCGCTGTCATTGTCGGGCAGAAAAAGTATTGAAGTACATAAAAACCGTTTAAAATTGTTCAATGCATTAAGCAATAACTTGAATAAAGAGCAAAAATATTGAAAATACTTTTTTTTAACTGCCTTTTAAATATAACTCTGCCTCTAAAATATACGTACATTTAAATTTAGCATATACATACAATAAATTATAAACTTACATAAAACATAGATAACTGGCCATACCTATGAAAATATAATAATATAATATATATAGTAATAATATATATAACATACTTTGATCTAAATCTACTTTAGAGCATTTAACTTTTCAATTCGACTTAGTAAACTAATATATAAGAATACACCTATTAATTAATAACAAAAAATAGGTATATGTAAAATAATGAAAAAAAAAAAACATATTAAATCAATTAAATTAAAATTTAAGATCCCACAACAAAATGTTATAAAATTATTTTGATTTTTTTTAAAACCATAAATTATATTGATTATGATTTTTACAAACCATAAATTATATTTTCAAAATATTGCTTAAGTCAAAAACAAATGTTCTATTTTCGTTATTCTCATGTAATATTTTTTTTACTACAAAATATAATATAGAATAAAAATTGTAACCGTATTTAATAAGTAAAGTTAAATATATATGTAAGCATTAGTCTCTATACAAGGTAAAGTTAAAGAATAATGGCGGCCATAAATTGGAACAATTATTCAAAGGCCCCTACTCTGTCGAAAATATCGATTCTAATGGGAATTGCTCGCTGTCATTGTCGGGCAGAAAAAGTATTGAAGTACATAAAAACCGTTTTAAAATTGTTCAATGCATTAAGCAATAACTTGAATAAAGAACAAAAATATTGAAAATACTTATTTTTTTAACTGCCTTTTAAATATAACTCTGCCTCTAAAATATACGTACATATAAATTTAGCATATACATACAATAAATTATAAAACTTACATAAAACATAGATAACTGGCCATACCTATGAAAATATAATAATATAATATATATAGTAATAATATATATAAACATACTTTGATCTAAATCTACTTTAGAGCATTTAACTTTTCAATTCGACTTAGTAAAGTAATATATAAGAATACACCTATTAATTAATAACAAAAAATAGGTATATATGTAAAATAATGAAAAAAAACATATTAAATCAATTAAATTAAAATTTAAGATCCCACAACAAAATTTTATAAAATTATTTTGATTTTTTAAAACCATAAATTATATTGATTATGATTTTTACAAACCATAAATTATATTTTCAAAATATCGCTTAAGTTAAAAACAAATGTTCTATTTTTCGTTATTCTCATGTAATAATTTTTTACTACAAAATATAATATAGAATAAAAATTGTAACCGTATTTAATAAGTAAAGTTAAATATATATGTAAGCATTAGTCTCTATACAAAAAAAAAATATGAGTAACTTGTAAACATTAAATGTAATTTTAAAATTAACCAGAACTAACTTTAAATAATGCCAGCACTGACTGTTAATTGTAAATTTATGTGAATAAAATTCATGAATTATAAATTATATGAATTAAACTCAACTAAGAATAATCAACTTAAACCGTTGATTATTCTTTGTTAAAAAGGGAGGTGTAGTGTGTTTGATTCATCCATGTTGCCATACCTTCCGTATGACAACGTATCATACTGGTTTACATATTTGTCCAAGTTGGCATACCTTCTGTATCCAACTAATAGTATGCTTTTACTCAAGTTACAATACATTCAGAAGGTAACTTTACACCCTCACTAAGCGTTTTCCCCACGCTCACTTTATTTTTTATTTACCTTAAGTTAATTTTTATACCCTCCACCTTGGAAAGGAGGGTATATTAACTTTGTCATTCCGTTTGTAACATCCTTAAATATTCGTCGTAGACCCCATAAAGTATATATATTCATAATCAGCATAAAATTCTAAGTCGATTTAACGATTTCCGTCTGTCTGTCTGTTGAAATCACGATACAGCCCACATTATTTGACGTAGAGCGCCAAAATTTAGCAGAGCAATTGGTATTGTGTCTAGGATGGTTGGTATTGAAAATATATCGGTCCACGTTCTGGTATAGTCCCCATATAACGCTACCTCCCGATATTCGGTATTTTGATGATTTATGCCACATTATTTAACGGATTTGTCTGAAAATTGGTATTTGTAGGTCATAACAGGTCCCTGTATGGTCATATATAGGTCCACGTTTTGGTATAGCCTTCATATAATGGTACCTCCCGATATTCGATATTTTGATTATTTTTGCCACAGTTTTTAACGGATTTGTCTAAAAATTGGTATTTGTTGGTCATAATGAGTTCCAGCTCCGGTGGCGAAACAGTGCATGTATGGGTCCATGATTTGGTATAGCCCCCATATAACGGTACCTCCCGATATTCAGTATTTTGATGGTTTTTGCAACATTTTTTCACTGATTTGTGTAAAAATTGGTATTTGTGAGTCATAATGGGTCCTAGTTCGTGTGGCGAAACATTGTATGTATAGGTCCACGTTTTGGTATAGTCCCCATATAACGGTACCTCCCGATATTCGGTATTTTGATGATTTTTGACTGATTTTTTCACGAATTTCACTGAAAATTTGGTATTTGTACATCATAATGGGTCCCAGTTCGTGTGGCGAGTCATTGTAATTATAGGTCCACGTTTTGGTATAGCCCCCATATAACGGTACCTCCCGATATTCGGCATTTTAATTGTTTTTGCCACATTTCTTCTAATGTTTCCTTTACCCTATGGTGGAGGGTATTAAAAGTTTGGCCCGGCCGAACTTAATGTTTTTTACTTGTTGTAAGATAATATTAGTCCAGTTCTAATTTGAATAAAGTAAGGTGAAGTCGCTTTTAGCGGCTTCCATAATAAAATAAAACTTCTTTCATTTCAAGATCTACAATTACTAATCTATTAGAATTTGTTTGTCAAGTTCAAAAAGGTTTTGTGAATAGGCAACAGACTGACGTTATTTACACTGATTTTAGCAAAGCTTTCGATACGGTAGTTCATAAGCTCTTGCTTCAAAAACTAGACTTAATGGGTTTCCCAACATCACTTTTAAACTGGATATCCTCCTACTTACATAATCGTACACAAAGAGTTATTTTTAATGGTGTCTCTTCGAAGAATATCATTGTTTCATCAGGTGTACCCCGGGGAAGTGACTTGGGCCCTTTACTGTTTGTTCTTTACCTAAATGACATTCCAAACGTAATTCGTTTTTCCAAAATTTTAATGTACGCTGATGATGTGAAGCTTTTTCTTCAC
This sequence comes from Musca domestica, assembly GCF_030504385.1. Lineage (NCBI taxonomy): Eukaryota > Metazoa > Arthropoda > Insecta > Diptera > Muscidae > Musca > Musca domestica. The sequence continues at coordinate 167,456 of NW_026712214.1, forward strand.
GCAAATTCACGTAGTGATCAAATCTCTTTACAATATGATTTATACTCAGTCGTAAACTGGTGTAATATAAATGGTATGACCCTTAATCTAAAAAAATGCAAAAAGTTGTCTTTCTTTCGATCCCGACCTTTATTATCTAATTACTTTATTGACTCCCACAAATTGGATAATGTTGATTCGTTCGTTGATTTGGGCGTAATACTGGAACGTTTCCGAACCTCTTCCTCCTTACGAGAGTCGGTTACTGTTAATTGACCTTCCATCACTTGAAAGAAGGCGTTTTATGTTAAGAGCACTATTTATCATTAAATTAGTGCGCGGTCTCATTGATTCTCCATTTCTTATAGGTGAAATATACCATAATGTTCCTTCTCGCAGTACTCGTAATTTCGAACCCTTAAAATTATCGTTTGCGAGAACTAACTATGAGTTTAACAACCCTATGAGGTCACTTTGTGTTATTTATAACAGTTTATTTAACACTATTTGCTTAAGTAATCCATTAAATACAATAAAGAACTATATTCTACATATGTAATTTTGTTTGTTTAATGAGTATTCGTTAATTGTTTCATGTCTTTGTCTTAATTCTCCAAACTCATTTTACGGCATCTTATCTATATCTCCCCAAGCGGAACTAGTAGAACTCGCCTTTGAGTAATAGTTGTAAACAGTAGATTGAAATTCTGTTATAAATTACTAAGCTGCTTGATCATCTGGCACTTGATCTACATTTCCCTTTGCGGTACAGTAGACACAGCCAATGTGCAGCGTTTTTTAAAATCTGTACCTTATTAACTTTGTTTACCAATCTGTGTGTGTCTGTTATTTTATTTACTGGCTGATGAAGTTTCTGTAGCCGGTGCGAAACCATCGCTAACCCGCCTTAGTCCGGACTTTGGTGTGTACGCGCTCTCTACGTATAGGGAGGTGGCCCCCTCGGTCGGCAGGGGCGGGTGTGAGAGGCGTGGGAACGAACGAAAAATAAGTTGTCTATAACTTGCAGGGATGAATTTACATAGGTGCTTCAAAAGATCATGCTGGTAGTTAAGTAAGTTAATGTAAAATTTAGGATTATTTTAATAAGGTCCTTATTATGAGGTATAGTTACGACGTAGTTTGTAAATACTCGTGTTAACGAACTGCTTCCTAGATGTAAAAAGCCTTCATTGGGCTCTTTCCAAACATGCTTGCCAAGTTCTGAACACAATTTATTTTCCAAATTTTTCGCTGATCTAGATGATGGTTTATAAATCCGTCTTTGAGAGCAATACAAATTGTGAATATGGAACACGTTGTTATTTGGTGAATGATATATAACGTAGTCCAAACTTGTTAAGAGATATTTTCATAAAAGAACGCCCACTATGCGCTTGAGTATTATGATCGAATGGCAGGACAATTTTATTATAATTAGAATTGTGGCATGCGTTTTACAATACATCAACTCCCAAAGTTCGGTCCAAAAAAAAATCTTCCAAGGTTGGTGTGATCTCATGTGTTAAATTTTGACAGTTGTGTGCCTTTGTGATGAATTCGAAGACGGATCCCTGATTTCTTCCACAGTATGGCTAACGTGACCATACGTCCCGCTTTGAGGTTATCTGTACCGCTGTCCCCAGCGAGAGCAAAATTGTCCCGCTTTCGAAAATACTGGATATTGATATTGATGAAAAATACATGAGTTATTTTTTCCCCGTGAACATATAATTTATTTGCATAGTTTTTTTTAAGCAACATTAACATTAAAATTAACTCGAAAGATTTTGTAATGCTAATGCTGGAGTTAATGTCGACGTCGTCGACGGCGTCAAATGTCAAAAAAATTGAATCGTATGAAATTTTATGAGAGCAGTTAATCTTAACGCCGTAAGAAATTCGACGCCGAAAAAGTTCAATCTGTTTCAACTTTTTCGGCGTCGTCGACGGCGTTGACATTAACTCCAGCATAACAAGGGAAATCACCAAATTAAAAATGCTTATAAAAACAGAAAAAGTTTCTGTCACTCTGTCAGTACCCTAAGCATAGACGCTCTAAATTGTTCTGGTATCTTTTCATCGCGGAGTCGGAGAAGGCGAGCAAAGTCAAACAATTTATTTTCAAAGTTAGTGATTGTAACATTACAATAATGCCTAAACGCAAGTGTACTTTTAACATTTCTTTGCAAAATAAGTATCCATTTATAAAACATCGAATGACTGTGCTTCAAATCTAATACAAACACGTTTTGAGCAAAAATTTAGATGTGCCCGTACAAAATCACAAGCTATAGTTGTAAATGTGCTGGCACCTATGGCGATGGACGAATTGAAAGAACACCTTCACGAAGCCCATTGCATATCTTTATTAACCGATGCTTCCAATCATGGCTCAATTAAATTATTCTCTGTTTTAGTTCGTTATTTTGTACCATACGAAGGCGTGAGAGTCAAGATTTTAGAGTTTCAAAAGCAGCCAGGCGAATCATCTGATATAATTGTGGATTATTTGAAGGAAGTATTATCTTGCAATGATTTGAATAAGAAAACTGTGGCATTTTGTGCAGAAGATACAAACTGCAATTTCGGAGGAAAGAATAGAAAAGGGATAAATAATGTTTACGCGAAATTGAACCTATCCGTCGGAAGGCAGCTCATTGGGATTGGGTGTGGAGCCCATATAATTCATAATGCTATCAAAACAGCCGCAGATTGTCTCCCTGTTGACTTCGAATGCATCATTGTGAAAATTTATTCATTCTTCTACCTCTACAGCATTCGGGTAGAAGTTCTGAAAGAGTTCTGTGATTCCACCGACACAGAGTATCAGAAACTGTTGGGCTACAGTAAAACAAGGTGGCTTGCTTTAATGCCGGCGCTTGAGAGAATTTTAAAAATGTTTCAGCCTTTGAAAACCTATTTTCTGAGCATAGATAAATGCCGTACTATTTTAAAAAACGTTTATCGAAAATCCCAGCTATGAATTGTGGTTATATTTTTTGAACGCACAGGTAGCGATTTTTCATCAAGCCGTGTTGAAAATCGAGGGACAAAACGTGTCCGCAATAGAGTCTGCGAATGAAATTAATCGTCTCCGAGATAACTTAGAACTTAAAGAGAATTCGATTTTCCTTCCTCATTCCGTCCGCAATCTACTGGTAAAATTACAAAAAACTGACGTTGCTGTTGATGAGCAGAATGTGAAAACTGCTGCAGCGGATTTTTATAAGACAAGTAAAGAATACTTGGAACAGTGGTGCCAGTTCAATGCACAACTAGCAGTATTTGAATGGTCAAATTTGAGAAAAGTCCCTACTTGGGAAGACGTACAGAATGTGACGGATTTGCTGATCACACAAAGATTTCTTAGCAGTAGCCAAGATACGGAGGTGTTCGTTGAGTTTTCGCTTATTTCCAGTTACGTCACAGTTGAAAAAATCAAAAGCTGGAACGATGAGAATGTTGCTACTGAAGACCGTTGGGTGGAGCTGTTTAAATACTTCCGTGCTAATAATCTCAACTGCACAAACTTTCGCACAATTGTTGAGTATGTTTTATGTATGTCTAAAAGTAACGCACCTGTCGAAAGAGTTTTTTCCCTAATGAATAAAATATGGACAAGTGAAAAAACTCAGTTAAGTGTGACAGTTTTAAAAGCTATTTTAATTACTAAGACTAACATCAACAAACAATGTAATCAGCTCCATTCCTACTTGAAAACTAGACCCGATATTTTAAAACTAATTTGCTCTGCTGACAAATATAAAACAAATACTTAGACATAAGATTAATTTCATAAATTAGATTTATACGTATTCTCTCCGTTTTTGAATAAAATTTGTTTTTAAATGCATAATTTTTTTTTTACAAACTTCCGCAGGCGTCCCGCTCAGACGAAAAATAAAAATGGTCACATTAAGTATGGCAGATGGAATTATTGTTTCGCCTCTAGAAAAATCGAAGGAAGAAAAGGCTGATAATGTGGACAGCCTTCCAAAAACCTTAGAGATTCTTTGGACAAATCAAGGGGTTTGACACGTGTTGTTTTAAGTTCACGCTATGATCTAAGACCGTCTAATGGAGATTGTCTTCATATTAAGATTAAATTGAAAATAATTACCTTCCAAAATTTTATAAGAAAGCGTGTAAAATCGATGTAAAGTAATATAAAAACTAAAAAATTTTTGATTTGCAATTCCGATTATGAGAAAAAACGTTGATCTTTATAATTTATTATTGATCACTGATGGGTGCGAGATGATTACACTTCGGTGTCAAATTTTGAAAGGAAGTTCTTCTTAAAAAATGTAATGTAAGAAGCTTAAGTCAAATACAATAGCTATACATCTCTGTAAGCCGCAAAAAAATGTGGTATGGACATGTGCACCAAATCGTACCAAAACAGGTAAGACATTGTAATCGATTACTTCCAAATTCAGTGTATCCATTGTTGAATCGACGTGAGTCAACCGGTTACATAAAACCGAATTAAATTGTGTAAGCGAACACTATTGAAGTCAAATTGAGTTGTTTTTTTAAATGTCGTTTTCTCCTTTTAATTAGTTCTCCTGTTGAATTTTTATCAGCGAAGTCTAGTGGCTTCGAGAGTTTTACAATATCGTAAAATTTTGCACTCATGTTCCCCTACACACTTTTCGTATATGGAGTAACCAAAACGAATACAAAATCAAAATAAATGGAGACAAAAACATACATATGTCATTTGACATTCTATGTGCTCACTGGTTGTACGTATTAATTGAAAAGGAAGACCGAAATTAAAAACAAGATATTATTATTGTCTTAAAAATAAGATATTATTAATGTTTAAAAGTTTTTTTTTTCTGTTTACTAGTTGACTTTTATGGAATCCAACCTTGAAAATCGAGGGACAAAACGTGTCCGCAATAGAGTCTGCGAATGAAATTAATCGTCTCCGAGATAACTTAGAACTTAAAGAGAATTCGATTTTCCTTCCTCATTCCGTCCGCAATCTACTGGTAAAATTACAAAAAACTGACGTTGCTGTTGATGAGCAGAATGTGAAAACTGCTGCAGCGGATTTTTATAAGACAAGTAAAGAATACTTGGAACAGTGGTGCCAGTTCAATGCACAACTAGCAGTATTTGAATGGTCAAATTTGAGAAAAGTCCCTACTTGGGAAGACGTACAGAATGTGACGGATTTGCTGATCACACAAAGATTTCTTAGCAGTAGCCAAGATACGGAGGTGTTCGTTGAGTTTTCGCTTATTTCCAGTTACGTCACAGTTGAAAAAATCAAAAGCTGGAACGATGAGAATGTTGCTACTGAAGACCGTTGGGTGGAGCTGTTTAAATACTTCCGTGCTAATAATCTCAACTGCACAAACTTTCGCACAATTGTTGAGTATGTTTTATGTATGTCTAAAAGTAACGCACCTGTCGAAAGAGTTTTTTCCCTAATGAATAAAATATGGACAAGTGAAAAAACTCAGTTAAGTGTGACAGTTTTAAAAGCTATTTTAATTACTAAGACTAACATCAACAAACAATGTAATCAGCTCCATTCCTACTTGAAAACTAGACCCGATATTTTAAAACTAATTTGCTCTGCTGACAAATATAAAACAAATACTTAGACATAAGATTAATTTCATAAATTAGATTTATACGTATTCTCTCCGTTTTTGAATAAAATTTGTTTTTAAATGCATAATTTTTTTTTTACAAACTTCCGCAGGCGTCCCGCTCAGACGAAAAATAAAAATGGTCACATTAAGTATGGCAGATGGAATTATTGTTTCGCCTCTAGAAAAATCGAAGGAAGAAAAGGCTGATAATGTGGACAGCCTTCCAAAAACCTTAGAGATTCTTTGGACAAATCAAGGGGTTTGACACGTGTTGTTTTAAGTTCACGCTATGATCTAAGACCGTCTAATGGAGATTGTCTTCATATTAAGATTAAATTGAAAATAATTACCTTCCAAAATTTTATAAGAAAGCGTGTAAAATCGATGTAAAGTAATATAAAAACTAAAAAATTTTTGATTTGCAATTCCGATTATGAGAAAAAACGTTGATCTTTATAATTTATTATTGATCACTGATGGGTGCGAGATGATTACACTTCGGTGTCAAATTTTGAAAGGAAGTTCTTCTTAAAAAATGTAATGTAAGAAGCTTAAGTCAAATACAATAGCTATACATCTCTGTAAGCCGCAAAAAAATGTGGTATGGACATGTGCACCAAATCGTACCAAAACAGGTAAGACATTGTAATCGATTACTTCCAAATTCAGTGTATCCATTGTTGAATCGACGTGAGTCAACCGGTTACATAAAACCGAATTAAATTGTGTAAGCGAACACTATTGAAGTCAAATTGAGTTGTTTTTTTAAATGTCGTTTTCTCCTTTTAATTAGTTCTCCTGTTGAATTTTTATCAGCGAAGTCTAGTGGCTTCGAGAGTTTTACAATATCGTAAAATTTTGCACTCATGTTCCCCTACACACTTTTCGTATATGGAGTAACCAAAACGAATACAAAATCAAAATAAATGGAGACAAAAACATACATATGTCATTTGACATTCTATGTGCTCACTGGTTGTACGTATTAATTGAAAAGGAAGACCGAAATTAAAAACAAGATATTATTATTGTCTTAAAAATAAGATATTATTAATGTTTAAAAGTTTTTTTTTCTGTTTACTAGTTGACTTTTATGGAATCCAACAGAGTAGGTGGCCATTTGCAGCACGTAATAAAGTGTTTGGTGAAGGTAATTGATAGTCGGAAAATATTTAAACTGCAAGTCAGCAGACGTCCATTACAAACCAGATTATTTCCTCGAATTTCGAGTGGAAATAAGAAGGAAAAAATACAGCTTATTTGTCAATATATGCACGTTTAAATTTGTGAACAAAAACGTCTTCTGAAGAATGTTGTATTGTTGGATTTTACTATCCAATCATCTCAAATAATTAATTTATAATCTACGTTGTATATATATTATTATTGAACATCAATAAAAATTACCTCTTGTTGATCGGAATTGTATACTGTGTGGTGTTAGTTTGGTTTATGATTTTGTTCGGATCTTTTTTATTTTCAAAACACGAATTTATCGTTAACAAATATCTATTTTAGGCCATTTTCAATGGAAAATTATAGATTGTATTAACATTGGAATACAATATATTTTTTGCAGGCAAATCGAGTTATATTTTCATTATATTCGGCGTCGTATAAAAGCAGGGAATGTATTTAATTATACATGGCATAAAATTATTTCGCAAAAAAAAAATTAGTGGCGTAATATGTTTTTGTTGTGTTAAACTCCTTAAAATAATCAAAATGTGCACATTAAAGTCGTATATCCTTTCCATGGAAGGTACCAACAGTTTTACCATCCATGTCTTCTAGGACATAATAGTGAGCACCCAATTTTTCTCGGACTTTTGCCTTTATGAATACTGGCGATAATTTTGAATTGAAATTCTTTTCTAAATTGCTCTGCGCAAAATTTCGCCGGAACACTACTTGTCCAATGGCAAAGGTTCGAGTTGGAGTGCGAAGATTGTACTGTTGTTGATTTTTATCAAATGCGACTTTTAAATGTTTTCTTATATTAGATCTTAGAAGTTGGAGTTGGTCATCTCTACATAAGTTTGTTGTGGGTTCATCTAAAAGTTTTAAATTTCTAAGAAGGGAGAAAGTGGATGCGTGGGTCACCACGTCGAACTCATATAATGCATGGTACGGTGAACAGTTTATTGAATGATGGTGAGAGTTCCGTAAAGCACAACTTATATAGGTCAATCTTTCATCCCATAGTCGATGAATGTTTTTGTTGTGTTAAACTGCTTAAAATAATCAAAATGTGCACATTAATGCCGTATATCCTTTCCATGGAAGGTACCAACAGTTTTACCTTCCATGTCTTCTAGGACATAATAGTGAGCACCCAATTTTTCTCGGACTTTTGCCTTTATGTATACTGGCGATAATTTTGAATTGAAATTCTTTTCAAAATTGCTCTGCGCAAAATTTCGCCGGAACACTACTTGTCCAATGGCAAAGGTACGAGTTCTAGTGCGAAGATTGTACTGTTGTTGATTTTTATCAAATGCGACTTTTAAATGTTTTCTTATATTAGATCTTAGAAGTTGGAGTTGGTCATCTCTACATAAGTTTGTTGTGGGTTCATCTAAAAGTTTTAAATTTCTAAGAAGGGAGAAAGTGGATGCGTGGGTCACCATGTCGAACCCATATAATGCATGGTACGGTGAACAGTTTATTGAATGATGGTGAGAGTTCCGTAAAGCACAACTTATATAGGTCAATCTTTCATCCCATAGTCGATGAATGTTTTTGTTGTGTTAAACTCCTTAAAATAATCAAAATGTGCACATTAAAGTCGTATATCCTTTCCATGGAAGGTACCAACAGTTTTACCTTCCATGTCTTCTAGGACATAATAGTGAGCACCCAATGTTTCTTGGACTTTTGCCTTTATGTATACTGGCGATAATTTTGAATTGAAATTCTTTTCAAAATTGCTCTGCGCAAAATTTCGCCGGAACACTACGTGTCCAATGGCAAAGGTACGAGTTCTAGTGCGAAGATTGTACTGTTGTTGATTTTTATCAAATGCGACTTTTAAATGTTTTCTTATATTAGATCTTAGAAGTTGCAGTTGGTCATCTCTACATAAGTTTGTTGTGGGTTCATCTAAAAGTTTTAAATTTCTAAGAAGGGATAAAGTGGATGCGTGGGTCACCATGTCGAACCCATATAATGCATGGTACGGTGAACAGTTTATTGAATGATGGTGAGAGTTCCGTAAAGCACAACTTATATAGGTCAATCTTTCATCCCATAGTCGATGAATGTTTTTGTTGTGTTAAACTCCTTAAAATAATCAATATGTGCACATTAAAGTCGTATATCCTTTCCATGGAAGTTACCAACAGTTTTACCTTCCATGTCTTCTAGGACATAATAGTGAGCACCCAATGTTTCTTGGACTTTTGCCTTTATGTATACTGGCGATAATTTTGAATTGAAATTCTTTTCAAAATTGCTCTGCGCAAAATTTCGCCGGAACACTACTTGTCCAATGGCAAAGGTACGAGTTCTAGTGCGAAGATTGTACTGTTGTTGATTTTTATCAAATGCGACTTTTAAATGTTTTCTTATATTAGATCTTAGAAGTTGCAGTTGGTCATCTCTACATAAGTTTGTTGTGGGTTCATCTAAAAGTTTTAAATTTCTAAGAAGGGAGAAAGTGGATGCGTGGGTCAACATGTCGAACCCATATAATGCATGGTACGGTGAACAGTTTATTGAATGATGGTGAGAGTTCCGTAAAGCACAACTTATATAGGTCAATCTTTCATTCCATAGTCGATGAATGTTTTTGTTGTGTTAAACTCCTTAAAATAATCAAAATGTGCACATTAAAGTCGTATATCCTTTCCATGGAAGGTACCAACAGTTTTACCTTCCATGTCTTCTAGGACATAATAGTGAGCACCCAATTTTTCTCGGACTTTTGCCTTTATGTATACTGGCGATAATTTTGAATTGAAATTCTTTTCAAAATTGCTCTGCGCAAAACTTCGCCGGAACACTACTTGTCCAATGGAAAAGGTCCGAGTTGGAGTGCGAAGATTGTACTGTTGTTGATTTTTGTCAAATGCAACCTTTAAATGTTTTCTTATATTAGATCTTAGAAGTTGGAGTTGGTCATCTCTACATAAGTTTGTTGTGGGTTCATCTAAATGTTTTAAATTTTTAAGAAGGGAGAAAGTGGATGCGTGCGTCAACATGTCGAACCCATATAATGCATGGTACGGTGAACAGTTTATTGAATGATGGTGAGAGTTCCGTAAAGCACAACTTATATAGGTCAATCTTTCATCCCATAGTCGATGAATGTTTTTGTTGTGTTAAACTCCTTAAAATAATCAAAATGTGCACATTAAAGTCGTATATCCTTTCCATGGAAGGTACCAACAGTTTTACCTTCCATGTCTTCTAGGACATAAAAGTGAGCACCCAATTTTTCTCGGACTTTTGCCTTTATGTATACTGGCGATAATTTTGAATTGAAATTCTTTTCAAAATTGCTCTGCGCAAAATTTTGCCGGAACACTAATTGTCCAATAGAAAAGGTACGAGGTCGAGTGTGAAGATTGTACTGTTGTTGTTTTTTGTCAAACGCGACTATTAAATGTTTTCTTATATTAGATCTTAGAAGTTGGAGTTGGTCATCTCTACATAAGTTTGTTGTGGGTTCATCTAAAAGTTTTAAATTTCTAAGAAGGGAGAAAGTGGATGCCTGGGTCACCATGTCGAACCCATATAATGCATGGTACGGTGAACAGTTTATTGAATGATGGTGAGAGTTGCGTAAAGCACAACTTATATAGGTCAATCTTTCATCCCATAGTCGAAGATCGCTTTTAAAAAACGATCTTATTCCAGCTATAAGCGAACGGCTCACCCGTTCCGAAGCGTTAGCTTGTGGGGAATAATATGCGGTGTACACATGATTAATGCCATATGAAGTAAAAAACGCCTTTAAATCATTAGCTTTAAACTTGCTGCCATTATCGCTAACTATTGTTTCTGGTATCCCATACACATGGAATATCTGGCCAAGAAGAAAGTCCTTTATGACAGCTGAAGAAAACTTCCTCAATGGACATAACCAGTGATATTTACTGAAGTGATCAAGAACAATTAAAAGGCCTATAAATCCAGATTTACTTCTGTGGTATGGGCCTAAAAGGTCAATGTAAAGGCGTTGAAAAGGCCTAACCGATATAATTTGATTTACAATTGGCGGTTTTAAGATCGTATTTGGCGATTTTGTAGATTTGAAAACCTCGCAATCACGAACGTAATTCCTAACGTCTTGCACTAAGCCAGGCCAATAGAGATGACGTTTGAGCAAATTAATTGTCTTGGACATACCTCCGTGTACAGCGATAGCTGAGTCATGAGCCCTAGGAAAAACATCTTTACGGAGTGCATTTGGAACCCATAGTTTCCATGCATCTTGTTCTTCCTGTTCTATGCCACTGTAATGCTGAGTTCGATAATACACAAACTTATCAACCAATTTAATGTTACGGAATCGGGATTGGTTTTGCTTCACTTTTTCCTTCAGCTCCTCATAGTCCGGATCTGTAAATGCTTAGACTCAAGGTCTATTTCGGGTAATGTCAGTTGAATTTCTGAAATTTCATCGGGGATTCTAGATAATGCGTCCGGAACTATGTGTTCCTTGCCCTTTCTGTGGCTAATAGCGAACTTGAATGGCTGGAGTTTGAAAACCCAAGGGGCCAATCTACCACTCAAGTCAGGTTGACGCAGGAGCCAGAGGAGACTGGAATGGTCTGTAACCACTTCGAACTCCTGTAGCTCGAGATAACAACGAAAACGCTTGATAGCTTCCACGGCCGCCAAACATTCCCGTTCTGTAACGCTATAATTGTGTTGTGCCGTGGAAAGCTTCTTGCTCATGAAAGCAATGGGCTTCTCGTTTCCGTTATCATCTATTTGTACGTCGCAGTGAAAAAAAAATTTTCTCGAAAAATCAGGGTTTGACAAAATTGGTGTTGTACTTAAAAGTATTTTTAGTTTTTCAAAGGCATGTTGTGCCTCTGGGGTCCATTTAAATTTGTTTTTGCATTTCAGCACTTCAGTTATGTTTAACGTTTCTGACGCAAAGTCTTTCACAAACCGCCTGTACCAACCCGTTAAACCAAGGAAGCCTCGGACTTGCTAAAGGTTCCTTGGGGTAGGCCAATCTGTGATCGCGATAACTTTTTCGGAATCGGTGGTTATTCCGCCATTCCCTATCACATAACCCAAGTAATTTACTTTGACGACACAGAATTTACTCTTAAAAATGTTAAGAGTTAGGTTAGCCTTACGAAATTGTGAAGACAGCCGTATAAGAACATCAATATGAGAAGGGAAGTCTTCCGACACGACGATGAGATCATCCAGATAGCCAAAGACGCAATGACGCAAATCTGGTGGAATTATCTCGTCGATTAGCCTGCACATAGTCTGTGGAGCGTTACAGAGCCCAAAAGGCATTACCACGAATTGGTAAAGAGGACTTCCAGGAACTGTAAACGCTGTCAAAACTTTAGGCTTTTCATCCAGGCTAATCTGCCAGAAAGCATCTTTCAAATCCAACTTAGAGATTATATTTGCTTTCGACAGTCGTGCGAAGATGCCCTCTATATTGGGTAAAGGATATGCGTCCTTTTTTGTGACTGAATTCAGTCTCCTAGCATCTAGACATAACCTAACTTTATTTGGTTTGACCACCACACGCATTGGCGAACTCCAAGCGAAATTCGATGGCTCGATGACGCCAAGTTTAAGCATCCGGTCTATTTCGCCAAATATCAACTTCTCGACTGTAGGCGAGACGGGATAAAAACGTTGCTTTATTGGGGGTGCCTCCCCAACATCGATTGTGTGTTGAATCATACTAGTTCTTCCCAAGCCCTGAGTCTCGAAGTTAGGAAATAGATCTATAACTGCTTTCAGTTGTTGTCGTTGCTGATCTGATAAACGGTAAAGAGAATCGTCGAGGGATCAATTGGTCAGCTCCCTCGCCTGGAGTAAAATTGGGTATAGTATCTACTGTGGAATCGATCGCTAACATATCGACGGATCCAATAATATCAGGTATTAAATTATAGGTCTTCCAGAAGTCGATGCCAAGTATCAATCTCTGAGATATAGATGGAATAAGAAAAAGTGTCAATGGTTTGCTTTTGTCTTTAAAAGAAACTGTGACGTTAAGCCAACCTATGATTTTTTGTGTATTACCATCGGCAGTCTTTACTATAGATTTACATCGGGTAAAATGTGGATTTTTTGAGAAGTCTTGAAGTGCCAGATAGGAGCCTATACAGCTTATACTAGCCCCAGTATCAAGCAGGTCCAATTCGGTGTATTCCAAAAATGACACCTTGGCATAATAGCGCATATCTTTGGGATTAGACAGAATGGTAGAAATACGTATCCTTTTAAACATTTTCATTGATTTATAATAAGTCCTAAGTCGTAAAGTGGATCTTTTCGCAGATTTAAATTGGGTTACATCAAATGAACTAACGTCAAAGATTTTATTTCGTATTTTTATGTATTCAGCTAGGAGAATGTGGTATGGATTTTTAGGATAAATGATATTTAAGGAATTGTCCTTTAGTAGTTCTTGGCATGGTTCAGATCTTTTCAGTATAGTTAGCGGCTTACATTCTGGGTCTTCTATTGGTTTTAGTCCACTTGTGGACCTATAAAGTTTTTGAGTTTTGTCAAATTTTTTTTACGATCCTTGCATTTTTGACATTTAGGTTTGTACGCATTTTTTGCTCCACAACCATAGAAAAAAATAGTCCTATCATGCAAGCAATCGTGCCAATGGTGGCCTGCTTCATCGCAGTTCCAACACCTGGCGTTACTTGGTTTATGGAAAGCATCTACAATAAGAGCTACCTCTGTTGAGAAATCAGCTTCCTCTCCAGGATTAATATCTGCCACATATCTTCGAGGTGCAGGATTTATGATATTCCTCGTTTAGAAAGTGCTCTCTGGTCTGAACTAACTGTCTTAATTGAGATACGGAAGTAATCTTCAAGAATAACAACTCTTGCCGTACCTCTGGGCGAAGATTTCTTTGAAGGATTTCAATTAACTCTTCCTCAGCCATCGGTGTCGGTAACCTATCCATTATAGAAGATATGGCGTCGAAAGACATGTCAGACGATTCATTACTTTTTTGTTTACGATTACGAATTTCTTCTCGTATATCGTAAGTGGTCTTAAAATCTTTATATTGGGTTCTAATGGCACCACAAAAGTCATTCTAGTTTAGGTTAGGGGTCTGTTTGTGGTAACGCCAATACCATTCTTTAACTTTACCATTCAACAAAGTGTTTAAATTACGACAGATTATTGAGAAATCGCCGTTGAAGTTATCGTTTGTTAAAGATTTTATACAGTACAGAAACTCGTCTACATTTAGTCCTGATGCACTGCCATCAAACTTCAAATTCCAGCTCTGGATTATTGAAGTGGCTTTATCAGATGACACATGATTTATGCTATTATTTAAAAGATTGTTTTGGGGTAAATTATTGGAAAAAGTGTTTTGTTGTAAATGCTGTATATGGTTGCCCATATCTGCGTTATTTACTATATTCGTTGGCTGTTGAAGATTATAGTTCAGATTTTGTTGAGGGAGTTGTGTAAGATTCAAATTTTAATTAATTTATTTCAGAATCTAATCTATTTAAGAATTAATCTATTTATTTCAGAATAATCAATAGAATTAGATTTCGCATGAATGTCATAAGAGTTATTTCCTGCTGGTGACATCGCAGCATTTGGGTTGAAATTTCTTGAGCTACGATTCGGAGAAGCTACAAATTGATTTGACATACTAGCATTAAAATTCAGTTGTTCGTGGAACAAATTTCGAACATTGCTACGTGTATTATAGTGCCTTGTAATGGCGACCTCTAGATCTACTTGATGTTGATTTTGTTATGGGGGCAGATTTCTGGGTTACAGAAAATGTCCTCAATTCATTCAGCTGGCAAGAACGTTTACAAACTGGACATTCAGCGTTGTTGATCAAATGATCTTCAATACATGGTCTATAAAATGGGTGTTAACATTCGGTTATAATAAGACATTCTTGACCTTCAATCATAGAATTGCTACATATCTGACAAGTAGAAAGTTCGCTATTAGCGGGCACTACGGAAGGTAGTAGTGGATCAACCGGTGGTTGCAACGTCATAGGTGGAGTTCTTTCCAACGACATTATGGAATATATATATTTTTAGCGTTTAACAAGAAAATGAAAGAAAAAAACTATGTTAAGCAAAATATTATATTTAAATACAAAATTTCATAAATTATAGGTGGCGTCTATCTTTCGAATATGACAATTTTCGCCTACCTTGATAACGTTTTTTTCTCCCAGATATTACAGGTGAAATGCCTCAAAACCCTCAACATCCGTAGTTCTGTCGGCTTGGAAATCTTATAGACAGAACCCCTACTATTATATCACCTTTTTAACGCCTCATTTTAAGTGACAGAAACAACAACTTATTGCTTAGTACCTCATTCTAAATGATTTCATATTAATTTATTCAATTCATGCAGAAAAATAATAAAAATTAAACATAATATAGTTAAACATGATGATAAAATAGTTACATTACAAATTCGGAAAAGTATTAGAATTTTTACAAACTAAAATAATAATTTGCTATTTTTCTCATGAATAATATTGGCTTAATATACAATTAAATTTTTGCGCAATTTCATTATTAATTAAAAATATAAACGCCTCCACTTATTCAAAAGAAATTAAATATGGAAAATTATTCAATAACTTGTGGTCCCTAATGGTTTAATTTCATTACCGAAAAGAGAAAACTCAATGGAGAGCGTTTGATTATGTACTAAAAGAGGGGTAAAATTGAACAAAAAGTAGAGATATGTCTCACAAAAAAA
Source organism: Musca domestica (assembly GCF_030504385.1). Lineage (NCBI taxonomy): Eukaryota > Metazoa > Arthropoda > Insecta > Diptera > Muscidae > Musca > Musca domestica. Next base: position 182,983 of record NW_026712214.1, read on the forward strand.
AAAAAAAAAAAAAAAAAACCTGACCAAGAGAACTACTCATTGCGTCACTCGTGTAATCTTTCTTTCTTTTATTCTGATCTATTCATCAGTGCAAGCATATACACAACAATACTTACATATCTCAGAACTGAGACATGCACAATGGGTTGCTTTTTAATTATAAAATGGAGTCAAGACTTACCAATAAACCGATGAAAATGATGAAGGCCTTCTCATGTCTCGATTTCGTTGTCTTGCCACTGTTGATTAAAACAGAATGTTATGGTATAAGTTGTCTATAACTTGCAGGGATGAATTTACATAGGTGCTTCAAAAGATCATGCTGGTAGTTAAGCAAGTTAATATAAAATTTAGGATTATTTTAATAAGGTCCTTATTATGAGGTATAGTTACGACGTAGTTTGTAAATACTCGTGTTAACGAACTGCTTCCTAGATGTAAAAAGCCTTCATTGGGCTCTTTCCAAACATGCTTGCCAAGATCTGAACACAATTTATTTTCAAATTTTTCGCTGATCTTGATGATGGTTTATAAATCCGTCTTTGGGAGCAATACAAATTGTGAATATTGAACACGTTGTTATTTGGTGAATGATATATAACGTAGTCCAAACTTGTTAAGAGATATTTTCATAAAAGAAAGCCCACTATGCGCTTGAGTATTATGATCGAATGGCAGGACAATTTTATTATAATTAGAATTATGGCATGCGTTTTACAATACATCAACTCCCAAAGTTCGGTCAAAAAAAAAAATCGTCCAAGGTTGGTGTGATCTCATGTGTTAAATTTTGACAGTTGTGTGCCTTTGGGATGAATTCGAAGACGGATCCCTGATTTCTTCTACAGTATGGCAGATGGAATTATTGTTTCGCCTCTAGAAAAATCGAAGGAAGAAAAGGCTGATAATGTGGACAGCCTTCCAAAAACCTTAGAGATTCTTTGGACAAATCAAGGGGTTTGACACGTGTTGTTTTAAGTTCACGTTATGATCTAAGACCGTCTAATGGAAAGATTGTCTTAATATTAAGATTAAATTGAAAATAATTACCTTCCAAAATTTTATAAGAAAGCGTGTAAAATCGATGTAAAGTAATATAAAAACTAAAAAATTTTTGATTTGCAATTCCGATTATGAGAAAAAACGTTGATCTTTATAATTTATTATTGATCACTGATGGGTGCGAGATGATTACACTTCGGTGTCAAATTTTGAAAGGAAGTTCTTCTTAAAAAATGTAATGTAAGAAGCTTAAGTCAAATACAATAGCTATACATCTCTGTAAGCCGCAAAAAAATGTGGTATGGACATGGGCACCAAATCGTACCAAAACAGGTAAGACATTATAATCGATTACTTCCAAATTCAGTGTATCCATTGTTGAACCGACGTGAGTCAACCGGTTACATAAAACCGAATTAAATTGTGTAAGCGAACACTATTGAAGTTTGAATTTTGAATTTTGCACTCAAGTTCCCCTACACACTTTTCGTATATGGAGTAACCAAAACGAATACAAAATCAAAATAAATGGAGACAAAAACATACATATGTCATTTGACATTCTATGTGCTCACTGGTTGTACGTATTAATTGAAAAGGAAGACCGAAATTAAAAATAAGATATTATTAATTTTTAAACATATATATATAAAAATGGTTTTAAAAGTTTTTTTCTGTTTGCTAGTTGACTTTTATGGAATCCAACAGAGAAGGTGGCCATTTGCAGCACGTAATAAAGTGTTTGGTGAAGGTAATTGATAGTCGGAAAATATTTGAACTGCAAGTCAGCAGACGTCCATTACAAACCAGATTATTTCCTCGAATTTCGAGTGGAAATAAGAAGGAAAAAATACAGCTTATTTGTCAATATATGCACGTTTAAATTTGTGAACAAAAACGTCTTCTGAAGATTGTTGGATTTTACTATCCAATCATCTCAAATAATTAATTTATAATCTACGTTGTATATATATTATTATTGAACATCAATAAAAATTGCCTCTTGTTGATCGAAATTGTATACTGTGTGGTGTTAGTTTGGTTTATGATTTTGTTCGGATCTTTTTTTTCAAAACACGAATTTATCGTTAACAAATATCTATTTTAGGCCCTTTTCAATGGAAAATTATAGATTGAATTTACATTGGAATACAATATATTTTTTTACAGGCAAATCGTGTTATATTTTCATTATATTCGGCGTCGTATAAAAGCAGGGAATGTATTTAATTATACATGGCATAAAATTATTTCGCAAAAAAAAAAAAAAATTAGTGGCGTAATATGTTTTTGTTGTGTTAAACTCCTTAAAATAATCAAAATGTGCACATTAAAGTCGTATATCCTTTCCATGGAAGGTACCAACAGTTTTACCTTCCATGTCTTCTAGGACATAATAGTGAGCACCCAATTTTTCTCGGACTTTTGCCTTTATGTATACTGGCGATAATTTTGAATTGAAATTCTTTTCAAAATTGCTCTGCGCAAAACTTCGCCGGAACACTACTTGTCCAATGGAAAAGGTCCGAGTTGGAGTGCGAAGATTGTACTGTTGTTGATTTTTGTCAAATGCTACTTTTAAATGTTTTCTTATATTAGATCTTAGAAGTTGGAGTTGGTCATCTCTACATAAGTTTGTTGTGGGTTCATCTAAATGTTTTAAATTTTTAAGAAGGGAGAAAGTGGATGCGTGGGTCAACATGTCGAACCCATATAATGCATGGTACGGTGAACAGTTTATTGAATGATGGTGAGAGTTCCGTAAAGCACAACTTATATAGGTCAATCTTTCATCCCATAGTCGATGAATGTTTTTGTTGTGTTAAACTCCTTAAAATAATCAAAATGTGCACATTAAAGTCGTATATCCTTTCCATGGAAGGTACCAACAGTTTTACCTTCCATGTCTTCTAGGACATAATAGTGAGCACCCAATTTTTCTCGGACTTTTGCCTTTATGAATACTGGCGATAATTTTGAATTGAAATTCTTTTCAAAATTGCTCTGCGCAAAATTTTGCCGGAACACTAATTGTCCAATGGAAAAGGTTCGAGGTCGAGTGCGAAGATCGTACTGTTGTTGTTTTTTGTCAAATGCGACTATTAAATGTTTTCTTATATTAGATCTTAGAAGTTGGAGTTGGTCATCTCTACATAAGTTTGTTGTGGGTTCATCTAAAAGTTTTAAATTTCTAAGAAGGGAGAAAGTGGATGCCTGGGTCACCATGTCGAACCCATATAATGCATGGTACGGTGAACAGTTTATTGAATGATGGTGAGAGTTGCGTAAAGCACAACTTATATAGGTCAATCTTTCATCCCATAGTCGATGATCGCTTTTAAAAAACTTATTCCAGCTATAAGTGAACGGTTCACCCGTTCCGAAGCGTTAGCTTGTGGGGAATAATATGCGGTGTACACATGATTAATGCCATATGAAGTAAAAAACGCCTTTAAATCATTAGCTTTAAACTGGCTGCCATTATCGCTAACTATTGTTTCTGGTATCCCATATACATGGAATATCTTGCCAAGAAGAAAGTCCTTTATGGCAGCTGAAGAAAACTTCCTCAATGGACACAACCAGTGATATTTACTGAAGTGATCAAGAAAAATTAAAAGGCCTATAAATCCAGATTTACTTCTGTGGTATGGGCCTAAAAGGTCAATGTAAAGGCGTTGAAAAGGCCTAACCGATATAATTTGATTTACAATTGGCGGTTTTAAGATCGTATTTGGCGATTTTGTAGATTTGCAAACCTCGTAATCACGAACGTAATTCCTAACGTCTTGCACTAAGCCAGGCCAATAGAGATGACGTTTTAGCAAATTAATTGTCTTGGACATACCTCGGTGTACAGCGATAGTTGAGTCATGAGCCCTAGGAAAAACATCTTAAATGCTTAGACTCAAGGTCTATTTCGGGTAATGTCAGTTGAATTTCTGAAATTTCATCGGGGATTCTAGATAATGCGTCCGGAACTATGTGTTCCTTGCCCTTTCTGTGGCTAATAGCGAACTTGAATGGCTGGAGTTTGAAAACCCAAGGGGCCAATCTACCACTCAAGTCAGGTTGACGCATGAGCCAGAGGAGACTGGAATGGTCTGTAACCACTTCGAACTCCTGTAGCTCGAGATAACAACGAAAACGCTTGATAGCTTCCACGGCCGCCAAACATTCCCGTTCTGTAACGCTATAATTGTGTTGTGCCGTGGAAAGCTTCTTGCTCATGAAAGCAATGGGCTTCTCGTTTCCGTTATCATCTATTTGTACGTCGCAGTGAACAAAAAATTTTCTCGAAAAATCAGGGTTTGACAAAATTGGTGTTGTAGTTAAAAGTATTTTTAGTTTTTCAAAGGCATGTTGTGCCTCTGGGGTCCATTTAAATTTGTTTTTGCATTCCAACACTTCAGTTATGTGGAACGTTTCTGACGCAAAGTCTTTCACAAACCGCCTGTACCAACCCGTTAAACCAAGGATGCCTCGGACTTGCTTAAGGTTCCTTGGGGTAGGCCAATCTGTGATCGGGATAACTTTTTCGGGATCGGTGGTTATTCCGCCATTCCCTATCACATAACCCAAGTAATTTACTTTAACGACGCAGAATTTACTCTTAAAAATGTTAAGAGTTAGGTTAGCCTTACGAAATTGTGAAGACAGCCGTATAAGAACATCAATATGAGAAGGGAAGTCTTCCGACACGACGATGAGATCATCCAGATAGCCAAAGACGCAATGACGCAAATCTGGTGGAATTATCTCGTCGATTAGCCTGTGGAGCGTTACAGAGCCCGAAAGGCATTACCACGAATTGGTAAAGAGGACTTCCAGGAACTGTAAACGCTGTCAAAGCTTTAGACTTTTCATCCAGGCTAATCTGCCAGAAAGCATCTTTCAAATCCAACTTAGAGATTATATTTGCTTCGGCAGTTGTGCGAAGATGCCCTCTATATTGGGTAAAGGATATGCGTCCTTTTTTGTGACTGAATTCAGTCTCCTAGCATCTAGACATAACCTAACTTTATTTAGTTTGACCAACAGTGGTTTGAATAGCGCATATCTTTGGGATTAGACAGAATGGTAGAAATACGTATCCTTTTAAACATTTTCATTGATTTATAATAAGTCCTAAGTCGTAAAGTGGATCTTTTCGCAGATTTAAATTGGGTTACATCAAATGAACTAACGTCAAAGATTTTATTTCGTATTTTTATGTATTCAGCTAGGAGAATGTGGTATGGATTTTTAGGATAAATGATATTTAAGGAATTGTCCTTTAATAGTTCTTGGCATGGTTCTGATCTTTTCAGTATAGTTAGCGGCTTACATTCTGGGTCTTCTATTGGTTTTAGTCCACTTGTGGACCTATAAATTATGAGTTTTTTGTCAGATTGTTTTTACGAGCCTTGCATTCTTGACAATTAGGTTTGTACACATTTTTTGCTCCACAACCATAGCAAAATATAGTCCTATCATGCAAGCAATCGTGCCAATGGTGGCCTGCTTCATCGCAGTTCCAACACCTGGCGTTACTTGGTTTATGGAAAGCATCTACATTAAGAGCTACCTCTGTTGAGAAATCAGTTTCCTCTCCAGTATTAATATCTGCCACATACCTTCGAGGTGCAGGATTTATGGCCATATTGCGAGATACTAAATTTTTTCTAACATATTCCTCGTTTAGAAAGTGCTCTCTGGTCTGAACTAACTGTCTTAATTGAGATACGGAAGTAATCTTCAAGAATAACAACTCTTGCCGTACCTCTGGGCGAAGATTTCTTTGAAGGATTTCAATTAACTCTTCCTCAGCCATTGGTGTCGGTAACCTATCCATTATAGAAGATATGGCGTCGAAAAACATGTCAGACGATTCATTACTTTTTTTTACGATTACGAATTTCTTCTCGTATATCGTAAGTGGTCTTAAAATCTTTATATTGGGTTCTAATGGCACCACAAAAGTCATTCTAGTTTAGGTTAGGGGTAACGCCAATACCATTCTTTAACTTTACCATTCAACAAAGTGTTTAAATTACGACAGATTATTGAGAAATCGCCGTTGAAGTTATCATTTGTTAAAGATTTTATACAGTACAGAAACTCGTCTACATTTAGTCCTGATGCACTGCCATCAAACTTCAAATTCCAGCTCTGGATTATTGAAGTGGCTTTATCAGATGACACATGATTTATGCTATTATTTAAAAGATTGTTTTGGGGTAAATTATTGGAAAAAGTGTTTTGTTGTAAATGCTGTATATGGTTGCCCATATCTGCGTTATTTACTATATTCGTTGGCTGTTGAAGATTATAGTTCAGATTTTGTTGAGGGAGTTGTGTAAGATTCAAATTTTAATTAATTTATTTCAGAATCTAATCTATTTAAGAATTAATCTATTTATTTCAGAATAATCAATAGAATTAGATTTCGCATGAATGTCATAAGAGTTATTTCCTGCTGGTGACATCGCAGCATTTGGGTTGAAATTTCTTGAGCTACGATTCGGAGAAGCTACAAATTGATTTGACATACTAGCATTAAAATTCAGTTGTTCGTGGAACAAATTTCGAACATTGCTACGTGTATTATAGTGCCTTGTAATGGCAACACGACCTCTAGATCTACTTGATGTTGATTTTGTTATGGGGGCAGATTTCTGGGTTACAGAAAATGTCCTCAATTCATTCAGCTGGCAAGAACGTTTACAAACTGGACATTCGGCGTTGTTGATCAAATGATCTTCAATACATGGTCTATGAAATGGGTGTTAACATTCGGTTATAATAAGACATTCTTGACCTTCAATCATAGAATTGCTACATATCTGACAAGTGGATCAACCGGTGGTTGCAACGTCATAGGTGGAGTTCTTTCCAACGACATTATGGAATATATATATTTTTAGCGTTTAACAAGAAAATGAAAGAAAAAAACTATGTTAAGCAAAATATTATATTTAAATACAAAATTTCATAAATTATAGGTGGCGTCTATCTTTCGAAGATGACAATTTTCGCCTACCTTGATAACGTTTTTTTCTCCCAGATATTACAGGTGAAATGCCTCAAAACCCTCAACATCCGTAGTTCTGTCGGCTTGGAAATCTTATACACAGAACCCCTACTATTATATCACCTTTTTAACGCCTCATCTTGAGTGACAGAAACAACAACTTATTGCTTAGTACCTCATTCTAAATGATTTCATATTAATTTATTCAATTCATGCAGAAAAATAATAAAAATTAAACATAATATAGTTAAACTTGATGATAATATAGTTACATTACAACATCGGAAAAGTATTAGAATTTTTACAAACTAAAATAATAATTTGCTATTTTTCTCATGAATAATATTGGCTTAATATACAATTAAATTTTTGCGCAATTTCATTATTAATTAAAAATATAAACGTCTCCACTTATTCAAAAGAAATTAAATATGGAAAATTATTCAATAACTTGTGTTCACTAATGGTTTAATTTCATTACTAAATCTGGTTTGAACCGAAAAGAGAAAACTCAATGGAGAGCGTTTGATTATGTACTAAAAGAGGGGTAAAATTGAACAAGAAGTAGAGATATGTCTCACAAAAAAAAAAAAAAAAAAAACAAAAAAAAAACCTGACCAAGAGAACTACTCATTGCGTCACTCGTGTAATCTTTCTTTCTTTTATTCTGATCTATTCATCAGTGCAAGCATATACACAACAATACTTACATATCTCAGAACTGAGACATGCACAATGGGTTGCTTTTAATTATAAAATGGAGTCAAGACTTACCAATAAACCGATGAAAATGATGAAGGCCTTCTCATATCTCGATTTCGTTGTCTTGCCACTGTTGATTAAAACAGAATGTTATGGTATAAGTTGTCTATAACTTGCAGGGATGAATTTACATAGGTGCTTCAAAAGATCATGCTGGTAGTTAAGTAAGTTAATATAAAATTTAGGATTATTTTAATAAGGTCCTTATTATGAGGTATAGTTACGACGTAGTTTGTAAATACTCGTGGTAACGAACTGCTTCCTAGATGTAAAAAGCCTTAATTGGGCTCTTTCCAAACATGTTTGCCAAGATCTTAACACAATTTATTTTCCAAATTTTTCGCTGATCTTGATGATGGTTTATAAATCCGTCTTTGGGAGCAATAAAAATTGTGAATATGGAACACGTTGTTATTTGGTGAATGCAATATAACGTAGTCCAAAATTGTTAAGAGATATTTTCATAAAAGAAAGCCCACTATGCGCTTGAGTATTATGATCGAATGGCAGGACAATTTTATTATAATTAGAATTGTGGCATACGTTTTACAATACGTCAACTCCCAAAGTTCGGTCAAAAAAAAAATCTTCCAAGGTTGGTATGATCTCATGTGTTAAATTTTGACAGTTGTGTGCCTTTGGCATGAATTCGAAGACGGATCCCTGATTGCTTCCACAGTATGGCAGATGGAATTATTGTTTCGCCTCTAGAAAAATCGAAGGAAGAAAAGGCTGATAATGTGGACAGCCTTCCAAAAACCTTAGAGATTCTTTGGACAAATCAAGGGGTTTGACAAGTGTTGTTTTAAGTTCACGTTATGATTCGTCTAAGGGAAAGCATGTCTTCACATTAAGATTAAATTGAAAATAATTACCTTCCAAAATTTTATAAGAAAGCGTGTAAAATCGATGTAAAGTAATATGAAAGTTGTTGTGGACAAAAAATCCATCACTACAAAAAAAAAAAAAAAAAAAAAAACAAATACTTTGCTGTGAAAAAGATCTGCTAATAGAACATGAGTCGAACCTGGAGAGTTTCTAGTGTATAATTCGCATATGCTAATTTACAATAAGTTCGAAATATATACTACTTTCCAGAGAACGGCCCTTGTAAGCCATCATCCACACCAAATATGCCTGATGAGCCGCTTAACCAACGGCGAAACGCGTCGCATAGTGGTGAGTGTGTGATAGTGTCTATCTGGCTTTCCTTTTCACTGCAAATTTCAGATCATTAAGCTCGTCTCGAAAGAGAAATCAAACACATAAATCATAAAACATATGATCTTCGCCTTAATAAGGCAAAACTCAAAAATTCAGCCGAGCCTGGCTGTGGGATTTGAACCGCGGACCTTAGTGTGCAGCCAACTACAAGTTGCCGTCTCTACGTTCATTAACCCATCTTCCTAAAGTAGCACTAAAAAACAAGTGTATGCATTGGAAGCAATGTAGTTGTTGTGGACAAAAAATCCATCACTACAAAAAAAAAAAATAAAAAAAAAAAAAGATTAAATTGAAAATAATTACCTTCTAAAATTTTATAAGAAAGCGTGTAAAATCGATGTAAAGTAATATGAAAACTAAAAAAATTTGGATTTGTAATTTCGATTATGAGAAAAAACGTTGATCTTTATAATTGATTATTTCACTGATGGGTGCGAGATGATTACACTTCGGTGTCAAATTTTGAAAGGAAGTTCTTCTTAAAAAATGTAATGTAAGAAGCTTAAGTCAAATACAATAGCTATACATCACTGTAAGCCGCAAAAAAATGTGGTATGGACATGTGCACCAAATCGTACCAAAACAGGTAAGACATTGTAATCGATTACTTCCAAATTCAGTGTATCCATTGTTGAACCGACGTGAGTCAACCGGTTACATAAAACCGAATTAAATTGTGTAAGCCAACACTATTGAAGTCAAATTGAGTTTTTTTAAAATGTCGTTTTCTCCTTTTAATTAGTTCTCCATGTCTTCTAGGTCATAATAGTGAGCACCCAATTTTTCTCGGACTTTTGCTTTTATGTATACTGGCGATAATTTTGAATTGAAATTCTTTTCAAAATTGCTCTGCGCAAAATTTCGCCGGAACACTACTTGTCCAATGGCAAAGGTACGAGTTCTAGTGCGAAGATTGTACTGTTGTTGATTTTTATCAAATGCGACTTTTAAATGTTTTCTTATATTAGATCTTAGAAGTTGCAGTTGGTCATCTCTACATAAGTTTGTTGTGGGTTCATCTAAAAGTTTTAAATTTCTAAGAAGGGAAAAAGTGGATGCGTGGGTCACCATGTCGAACCCATATAATGCATGGTACGGTGAACAGTTTATTGAATGATGGTGAGAGTTCCGTAAAGCACAACTTATATAGGTCAATCTTTCATCCCATAGTCGATGAATGTTTTTGTTGTGTTAAACTGCCTTAAAATAATCAAAATGTGCACATTAAAGTCGTATATCCTTTCCATGGAAGGTACCAACAGTTTTACCTTCCATGTCTTCTAGGACATAATAGTGAGCACCCAATTTTTCTCGGACTTTTGCCTTTATGTATACTGGCGATAATTTTGAATTGAAATTCTTTTCAAAATTGGTCTGCGCAAAACTTCGCCGGAACACTACTTGTCCAATGACAAAGGTACGAGTTCTAGTGCGAAGATTGTACTGTTGTTGATTTTTATCAAATGCGACTTTTAAATATTTTCTTATATTAGATCTTAGAAGTTGCAGTTGGTCATCTCTACATAAGTTTGTTGTGGGTTCATCTAAAAGTTTTAAATTTCTAAGAAGGGAGAAAGTGGATGCGTGGGTCACCATGTCAAACCCATATAATGCATGGTACGGTGAACAGTTTATTGAATGATGGTGAGAGTTCCGTAAAGCACAACTTATATAGGTCAATCTTTCATCCCATAGTCGATGAATGTTTTTGTTGTGTTAAACTCCTTAAAATAATCAAAATGTGCACATTAAAGTCGTATATCCTTTCCATGGAAGGTACCAACAGTTTTACCTTCCATGTCTTCTAGGACATAATAGTGAGCACCCAATTTTTCTCGGACTTTGGCCTTTATGTATACTGGCGATAATTTTGAATTGAAATTCTTTTCAAAATTGGTCTGCGCAAAACTTCGCCGGAACACTACTTGTCCAATGGAAAAGGTTCGAGTTCGAGTGCGAAGATTGTACTGTTGTTGATTTTTGCCAAATGCGACTTTTAAATGTTTTCTTATATTAGATCTTAGAAGTTGGAGTTGGTCATCTCTACATAAGTTTGTTGTGGGTTCATCTAAAAGTTTTAAATTTCTAAGAAGGGAAAAAGTGGATGCGTGGGTCACCATGTCGAACCCATATAATGCATGGTACGGTGAACAGTTTATTGAATGATGGTGAGAGTTACGTAAAACACAACTTATATAGGGTCAATCTTTCATCCCATAGTCGATGATCGCTTATAAGAAACGATCTTATTCCATCTATAAGCGAACGGTTCACCCGTTCCGAAGCGTTAGCTTGTGGGGAATAATATGCGGTGTACACATGATTAATGCCATATGAAGTAAAAAACGCCTTTAAATCATTAGCTTTAAACTGGCTGCCATTATCGCTAACTATTGTTTCTGCTATCCCATATACATGGAATATTTGGCCAAGAAGAAAGTCCTTTATGGCAGCTGAAGAAAACTTCCTCAATGGACACAACCAGTGATATTTACTGAAGTGATCAAGAAAAATTAAAAGGCCTATAAATCCAGATTTACTTCTGTGGTATGGGCCTAAAAGGTCAATGTAAAGGCGTTGAAAAGGCCTAACCGATATAATTTGATTTACAATTGGCGGTTTTAAGATCGTATTTGGCGAGTTTGTAGATTTGCAAACCCTGCAATCACGAACGTAATTCCTAACGTCTCGCACTAAGCCAGGTCAATAGAGATGACGTTTGAGCAAATTAATTGTCTTGGACATACCTCCGTGTACAGCGATAGCTGAGTCATGAGCCCTAGAAACAACATCTTTACGGAGTGCATTTGGAACCCATAGTTTCCATGCATCTTGTTCTTCCTGTTCTATGCCACTGTAATGCTGAGTTCGATAATACACAAACTTATCAACCAATTTAATGCCAGGGAATCGGGATTGGTTTTGCTTCACTTTTTCCTTCAGCTCCTCATAGTCCGGATCTGTAAATGCTTAGACTCAAGGTCTATTTCGGGTAATGTCAGTTGAATTTCTGAAATTTCATCGGGGATTCTAGATAATGCGACCGGAACTATGTGTTCCTTGCCCTTTATGTGGCTAATAGCAAACTTGAATGGCTGGAGTTAAAAACCCAACGGGCCAATCTACCACTCAAGTCAGGTTGACGCATGAGCCAGAGGAGACTGGAATGGTCTGTAACCACTTCGAACTCCTGTAGCTCGAGATAACAACGAAAACGCTTGATAGCTTCCACGGCCGCCAAACATTCCCGTTCTGTAACGCTATAATTGTGTTGTGCCGTGGAAAGCTTGTTGCTCATGGAAGCAATGGGCTTCTCGTTTCCGTTATCATCTATTTGTACGAGCACAGTGTACAAAAAATTTTCTCGAAAAATCAGGGTTTGACAAAATTGGTGTTGTACTTAAAAGTATTTTTAGTTATTCAAAGGCATGTTGTGCCTCTGGGGTCCATTTAAATTTGTTTTTGGATTTCAACACTTCAGTTATGTGGAACGTTTCTGACGCAAAGTCTTTCACAAACCGCCTGTACCAACCCGTTAATCCAAGGAAGCCTCGGACTTGCTTAAGGTTCCTTGGGGTAGGCCAATCTGTGATCGGGATAACTTTTTCGGGATCGGTGGTTATTCCGCCATTCCCTATCACATAACCCAAGTAATTTTCTTTGACGACGCAGAATTTACTCTTAAAAATGTTAAGAGTTAGGTTAGCCTTACGAAATTGTGAAGACAGCCGTATAAGAACATCAATATGAGAAGGGAAGTCTTCCGACACGACGATGAGATCATCCAGATAGCCAAAGACGCAATGACGCAAATCTGGTGGAATTATCTCGTCGATTAGCCTGCACATAGTCTGTGACGCTTTACAGAGCCCAAAAGGCATTACCACGAATTGGTAAAGAGGACTTCCAGGAACTGTAAACGCTGTCAAAACTTTAGGCTTTTCCATCCAGGCTAATCTGCCAGAAAGCATCTTTCAAATCCAACTTAGAGATTATATTTGCTTTCGGCAGTCGTGCGAAGATGCCCTCTATATTGGGTAAAGGATATGCGTCCTTTTTTGTGACTGAATTCAGTCTCCTAGCATCTAGACATAACCTAACTTTATTTGGTTTGACCACCAGACGCATTGGCGAACTCCAAGCGAAATTCGATGGCTCGATGACGCCAAGTTTAAGCATCCGGTCTATTTCGCCAAACATCAACTTCTCGACTGTAGGCGAGACGGGTTAAAAACGTTGCTTTATTGGGGGTGCCTCCCCAAATCGATTGTGTGTTGAATCATACTAGTTCTTTCCAAGCCCTCAGTCTCGAAGTTAGGAAATAGATCTATAACTGCTTTCAGTTGTTGTCGTTGCTGATCTGATAAACGGTAAAGAGAATCGTCGAGGGATCAATTGGTCAGCTCCCTCGCCTGGAGTAAAATTGGGTATAGTATCTACTGTGGAATCGATCGCTAACATATCGACGGATCCAATAAAACAGGTATTAAATTATAGGTCTTCCAGAAGTCGATGCCAAGTATCAATCTCTGAGATATAGATGGAATAACAAAAAGTTTCAATGGTTTGCTTTTGTCTTTAAAAGAAACTGTGACGTTAAGCCAACCTATGATTTTTTGTGTATTACCATCGGCAGTCTTTACTATAGATTTACATCGGGTAAAATGTGGATTTTTTGAGAAGTCTTGAAGTGCCAGATAGGAGCCTATACAGCTTATACTAGCCCCAGTATCAAGCAGGCCCAATTCGGTGTATTCCAAAAATGACACTTTGGCATAATAGCGCATATCTTTGGGATTAGACAGAATGGTAGAAATACGCATCCTTTTAAACATTTTCATTGATTTATAATAAGTCCTAAGTCGCAAAGTGGATCTTTTCGCAGATTTAAATTGGGTTACATCTAATGAACTAACGTCAAAGATTTTATTTCGTATTTTTATGTATTCAGCTAGGAGAATGTGGTATGGATTTTTAGGATAAATGATATTTAAGGAATTGTCCTTTAATAGTTCCTGGCATGGTTCAGATCTTTTCAGTATAGTTAGCGGCTTACATTCTGGGTCTTCTATTGGTTTTCGTCCACTTGTGGACCTATAAATTATGAGTTTTTTGTCAGATTGTTTTTACGAGCCTTGCATTCTTGACAATTAGGTTTGTACACATTTTTTGCTCCACAACCATAGCAAAATATAGTCCTGTCATGCAAGCAATCGTGCCAATGGCGGCCTGCTTCATCGCAGTTCCAACACCTGGCGTTACTTGGTTTATGGAAAGCATCTACATTAAGAGCTACCTCTGTTGAGAAATCAGTTTCCTCTCCAGTATTAATATCTGCCACATACCTTCGAGGTGCAGGATTTATGGCCATTATGCGAGATACTAAATTTTTTCTAACATATTCCTCGTTTAGAAAGTGCTCTCTGGTCTGAACTAACTGTCTTAATTGAGAAACGGAAGTAATCTTCAAGAATAACAACTCTTGCCGTACCTCTGGGCGAAGATTTCTTTGAAGGATTTCAATTAACTCTTCCTCAGCCATTGGTGTCGGTAACCTATCCATTATAGAAGATATGGCGTCGAAAAACAAGTCAAACGATTCATTACGTTTTTGTTTACGATTACGAATTTCTTCTCGTATATCGTAAGTGGTCTTAAAATCTTTATATTAGGTTCAAATGGCACCACAAAAGTCATTCCAGTTTAGGTTAGGGGTCTGTTTGTGGTAACGCCAATACCACTCTTTAACTTTACCATTCAACAAAGTGTTTAAATTACGACAGATTATTGAGAAATCGTTGTTGAAGTTATCGTTTGTTAAAGATATTATACGGTACAGAAACTCGTCTACATTTAGTCCTGATGCACTGCCATCAAACTTCAAATTCCAGCTCTGGATTATTGAAGTGGCTTTATCAGATGACACATGATTTATGCTATTATTTAAAAGAATGTTTTGAGGTAAATTATTGGAAAAAGTGTTTTGTTGTAAATGCTGTACATGGTTGCCCATATCTGCGTTATTTACTATATTCGTTGGCTGTTGAAGATTGTAGTTCAGATTTTGTTGAGGGAGTTGTGTAAGATTCAAATTTTGTAAAAGCCGTGATAAATTTGCCTCAATTAATCTATTTATTTCAGAATAATCAATAGAATTAGAATTCGCATGAATATCATTAGAGTTATTTCCTGCTGGTGACATCGCAGCATTTGGGTTGAAATGTCTTGAGCTACGATTCGAGACGCTACAAATTGATTTGACATACTAGCATTTAAATTCAGTTGTTCGTGGAACAAATTTCGAACATTGCTACGTGTATTATAGTGCCCTGTATTGGCGCCAAGACCTCTAGATCTACTTGATGTTGATTTTGTTATGGGGGCAGATTTCTGGGTTACGGAAAATGTCCTCAATTCATTCAGCTGGCAAGGACGTTTACAAACTGGACATTCAGCGTTGTTGATCAAATGATCCTCAATAC